>NC_067140.1:3634535-3767719 GCF_903995435.1 Acomys russatus | reverse complement strand
AATGGTGAACCCAGCAGTTGGGTACGTACGTAGATTTTTAAGAACATTTAGTTCCTTTGAGAGTCCCTGCTGTCCTGTTTTCCTCTCACACGTGCCACAGCCCCGCTCTCAAAACACCCTCATCATATAGTTAACAGAGGCAGAAATGGGAGGGTGACTTAGCCAAGTTCACGGAGATCTGCAACTCCCATGGCAGCCCAACTGAGCTGGAGACGTAGTCAGTTGGTAACGCGTTTGCCTAACCTGTGTAAAGCTCTAGGCTTGATCCCCAGCGCAATGTAAACCTATTTTAGCAGCACAGACCAGTAATCCCAGCACTCTGGAGGTGGAAATAGGAAGATTAGCCATTCAGGGTTATCCTTTGCTACATAGCGACGATGAGGCCAGCCTGGGACTCATGAGACCCTGTCAAACAACTGTCAGTCTTGGAGACTAAGAACTCTCAGGACAGAACGGCAACTCTCGGTTCACTCTCTCCACCCTGCCCATGGTACAAACGGGCAGCCATCAAGACTCCCAGCCTAGGCATACAGCCTTCTGCAGCCCACAGTGTCTAGGTCCCTACTGGCTCCTTCTCTGTGACCATGCCTGTGCCTCCACCTCTCTCTGGTATCCACATTGAACTCCCAGACTCCAGGCCTTCACCCATGCACCTAGGTGTTTCATGACTTCCCCCTTCTTGTCCTAGCAGTATCCCAGGCCTCAATCCCTTGTCCTCCCCCGTCCCCCCCCCCGTCTTCCTGAGGACCCTCCTGCCCTTGATACCCACACATAATGTTTTGCTTCAACATAGAACTAAGTACCCATGTCCTTGGTGCGCCCCCATCCTTCCAAACTTGTGTCTTCTGAATCCCCTGTAAGACACCCCCCACCCCGAACTCCCTAAGCCCCTTTCGACCTTGGTGCTCCTCCCTCATTCAGTTCCTCACTCAGCTCCGCCCCAAAACAGAAGGCTTTCGGTGATCTAGTCTCCCTGCGCTGGCAGCCTCTACGACCCCAGAGCGCCCCGCAGCTACACAGACACCGTGACCCCGCGCCCTCATTGCCCCCACACCTACCCTTGATGCTGATGCCTAGCCCGCCGGCGTCGGCCTTGCGCACCGTCACGCGGCGCCTCTGGAGCAGCAGCGCCTCTGGCAGCTGAGGGGGCGCCGCGCCGGGTTCAGCAGCGCCGTTGAACTGCGCGGGCTCGGGCTCCGGGCCGGTCTCGCCGTCGGCGGGGCTCACGGTCAGCGAGTCCTCCGCCAGAGTGAGCAACACCCGCTGCCACCGCTCGCCACCCGCCCCGGAGCCCGCCCCGGAGCGCAGTTCTAGCAGCCCGGTGCGCGGAGCGCGCCTGCCTGACGCCATTTTCGCCTCGAAGTCCCAGTACGCTGCGCTCGCCCGGTCCTGCCGTGCCCGGCCGGCTCTGACCCAGCGCCCAGGACAGAGGGCGACGGGGCAGCAGAGCCAGCTGCCACCCTACCCCGGGCCTCGGGGGTGGAGCTTCAGAGGACAAGCTGTCGGGGGCGGTGCTAACGGGGGCGGGGCCCCGGAGAGACTGAGGAAAAGCTAGCCGGTAACCTAAGGATGCACTGCGGGACCTCTTAGGACTGGCTTCGAACCGCGTCCCGGCAAGATCATAAAGTTAGAGGAGGAGGTTGAGGGTGGGTGCTCCGCAGGGACATAAGGGGACCGGGTTCTGTGGACAGGGCAACCCAAGGATCGGGTTCTGTGCGCCGTCGAGGATTGGACGGTAACTCGTGGAGGCAGAAGGACAAGAAAAAGAATCAAGATCCTGGGGCGAGTCTTTGGGCGTCGAGGCAGGTCTATCAGTGGTGGAGCGCTGGGCTCCAGGGACTTTGCAGGCAGAGTTAACTGGTAGGCGAGCTAAGGAGGGAGATGGTTCCCCAGGTTTTGTGTGGAGAGGGTCCCAGGGGGCGGTCTGTGGGCGTGGCTCCGCTTGAGGGCACAACTTCTAAAAAGGTAAATTTGCCCACCACTCCTTTGAGGGCTTGGTCTGATCACTTGGTAGTAGATGCAAGAGGGTCTGCAAGTTTGAGACTAACCTGGGTTACATGAGACCCTGCCTTAAAAAATACAAAGTAGCCGGGCGTGGTGGCGCATGCCTTTAATCCCAGCATTCGGGAGGCAGAAGCAGGCGGATCGCTGTGAGTTCGAGGCCAGCCTGGTCTACAAAGCAAGTCCAGGACAGCCAAGGCTACACAGAGAAATCTGTCTATAAATAAATAAATAAATAAATAAATAAATAAATAAATAAATAAAAAGAAGACACAGAGGCCAGCGGTAGTGGCACCTTCAATCCAGCTCTCTGAGTTTGAGGCCAGCCTGGCCTGCAGACTAAGTTCCAGGACAGGCAGGGCTACCCTGTCTCAAAGAAAGGAAGGGTGAAAAAAGAACATATGAGAGAGGGCACACACCCACACAGCAGCAGAAACTGAGATCTTTTCCTAAGACCAACTCTGGAATTAGATCCTTAAAAGTCCCCCCACGTACTGCCCTGCTTAATGAAGCCCAAACTTTCTGGGAAGGAACCATAATAGAAAACTCCTCCCCTAAGGAATGGTCTCTGTGGACAGAGCTGAGGAAAAGGGAAGTGGGCGCTGTCCACCAAGCAGCTGGCAGAGAAGAAAGAAAGTGTAGAGCCAGTAAAGTGTGTATGTGAGTTGTGTGTGTGTGTGTGTGTGTGTGTGTGTGTGTCCACGATCACACAGCATTAGCTGTGTCAATCATCGATTTCCCTGCCTTGCCAACTGCCTCGTGAACGTGTAGAATGCTCTACTCCCCCCTCCACACACACACACAGGAGCACACATACACACAGGAACACACATACACACAGGAACACACACACACACACACACACTGGCCTGGCTATCTACCAAACTCCTGGGCAAAGCTCCCAGAGAACACTGACTCACTCCACCAAGGAGGAGAAATGGGAAAAGGAAAAACACAAAGGAACTGCCAGCCACTGAAGGCCCTACTGGCTCAAGCTATGAGAGCAAGTCTGAAGCCCTGGTCAGTCAGTGACTTTCCTCAGCACAGCCTCCATCACAGAAGCAGGAAGTCCTGGACCCCCAGTGCTTCCTCCCCCCCACCCCACCCCCGGTGAGAACTGCCATAACTGAGTACCTCACACAGTGAGCACTTTCTATGGGTCAAGAGGATCTCAACACTCGGGAGGCTGAGGTGCAAGTTCTAAGTGTAAGGCCTTTCTACATACCGATTGTCTCAAAGTAAAACAACGACAGCAAAGCAGTAAGCACTGGTCCCTCTCTAGGCTTGGGCAGTGGGCGTGGCCATTAACTGGAATGTTGCTGAGACTGCCAAGCAAATGCTAGAGACCCAGCTGTCCCAGACGCTGCAGAGGGCTTTAGCAGGGTTAGGTGGCACTCAAGACGAAGAGGCAGGAGGATCAGAAATTGGAGATCAGCCTGGACTTCCGTGAAACTCTATCTTTAAAAAAAAAAAAAAAAAAAGCGAGGAGGGGCTGGAGAGATGGCTCAGTGGTTATGAGTGCTGGCTGCTCTTCCAAAGGACCTAGCACCCATATGGCAGCTCCCAACTCCAGTTCCAGGTGAACTGACATCGTCACACCAATGTACATAAAGTAAATTAAATTATTTTTCAAAAGGGCGGGGAAGAACAGGGACCTGACAAAACTGCTGAGCAGTGAAGACATATGTCTCAGACAGGCTTGGTAGCACATATCTGTAACCCCAGCACTCAGGGAGGCAGAGGCCGGCAGGTCTCTGTGAGTTCAAGACCAGCCTGGTCTACAAAGTGAGTCCAGGACAGCCTACACAAAGAAAACCCTGTCTTGGGGAAAAAGAAAAACAAAAACAAAACAACTACATGTATCTAAGCTTAATGACCCACCAGAGAGGAGAGTACCAAGTCTCAAGTCTCAAAAGCTGCCCTCTAACCTCCACAAGCACTCCATGTACATACATGTAGGTACACACACACACACACACACACACAAATAAATGAGTGAATGACTAAATAAATCATGGTCAGAGGTAAGGTATATGCCTAGATCAGGTGAAATCAACTGAACCTGGTAACATCCGAAGGCTCTGTTTCCTAAAGGACAGAATTTAAGATGCTGACATCCCTTTACGCTAAATTCTAAAGTCTACAATTCGGCTGCTCTAGCATCTGAGATTTCTGAATCAAGCCAATTCCTAGAGCCGCCCAGGAGAGGAAGGGCTTTGGAACCCAGGGCATGCTGGTTCAGCTAGGCTCCGCGACTCCTCTCTCCAACCCCAGCACTCAGAGGGCTGAGACAAGCACATCGCTGTGAGTTTGCGGCCAGCCTAGGTCACAGAATAACGTTTGCTTTTGTGTTTTGAGGTGGAGTGTCTCTATCACGTAGCTCTGGCTGTCTTGGAACTCACTATAAGGACCAGGCTGGCCTCAAACTCGCCTGCCTCTGCCTCCCAAGTGCAGGGATTAAAGCCGTGTGCCCCTACTCGGGATCTTGCCTTAAAAACAGAAAGGAGGCAGGCAGGATTGGTCGCTGGTTGGAGACTCAATTCAATCCACCTAATACCACAAGGTGGCAGAAGAGAACCAACTTCTGAAAACTGGCACTCAAACAGGCCTGCACACACTTACTTTTGTTCTTGTTTGTTTGTTTGTTTGTTTGTTTGTTTTTGGGGGGTTGTTGATGTTTTGGCTTTTTGTTTGTTTGTTTTTTGGTTGTTGTTGTTGTTGTTGTTTGTTTTTTGAGACAGGGTTTCTCTGTTGTAGCCTTGGCTGTCCTGGACTCGCTTTGTAGACCAGGCTGGCCTCGAACCATACCCGGCTATTTTTTCTCTTTTTTTCTTTTTTAAGTTTCATAAGAAAAAAAGGAGCTGGCAAGATGGCTAGAGTTGTTCTACGGAGTGTTCCTAATACATGAAAAATTTTGCTTTTGGGCATTAGCCAATAAGCCTTTCGAGAACAAAACCCTCATTAAATCTCATCAGTGAATAGCCTGGCTTCTTGCCTTCTACTGCATATGGCGTACTGGGAGAAGGTAAATACTCCATGATATGAACGAATCTGACTGGAGTGCTGGGCGTGGTGGCCCATACCTGTAATCCCAGAACTCAGGAGACAGAGGTGGGTGGATCGTTGTGAGTTTGAAGCCAGCCTAGTCTACAAAGCAAGTACACGACAGCTGAGGCTACACAGAGAAACCCTGTCTCCAAAAACCAAGAAATAAAAAAAGAAAAAGGAGAAGCCAGGTGTGGTGGGTTACACCTTTAATCCCCGCACTCTGGAGGTAGAGGAAGGCAGATCTCTGTGAGTTCGAGGGCAGCCTGATCTACAAAGAGAATCCAGGACGCCAAAAGCTACACAGAGAAACCCTGTTTTCAAAAAAACAAATAAATAAATAAAAATAAAAAATAAGGCCAGATGGTGGTGGCGGTGGCGCATGCCTTTAATCCTAGCACTTGGGAGGCAGAGGCAGACAGATCACTGTGAGTTCAAGGCCAGCCTTGTCTACAAAAGTGAGTCCAAGACAGTCAAGGCTACACAGAGAAACCATGTCTTGAAAAGCATAATAAAAATAATAATAATAATAATAATAATAATAATAATAATAATAATAGAATCCACCTGGACACTATAGATCCACATCCACCACAGTGAAGAGTTATTACATGCAGCACGTGTACCATGCTTCACGACTTGTAAAGACGTTAGCTGAGCATAAGGCAGAACAGGCAAGCCTAATCTAAAAAGTGAGTTTTAGGACAGCCAGAGCTGTTACAGAGAAATCCTGTCTCAAACCAAACAAACAAAAAAAGAAGCTGTGAAGAGAGACTGTGGGAGAGGAAAGGGACTGGTGGAGGTGGGACGAGAGAGGGGAGAAGAGGTAAAATGTGATTAAATACATTATATACACATATGAAAATATCATAGTGAAGTCCAGTGTTATGTGCAGTTAATACTTGTGTGCAGTTAATACATGCTATTTTAAAAACCATTTAAAGCTGGGTGCAGTGGTGCACCCCTATACTCTCGGCACTCGGGAAGCAGAGGCAGGTTGATCGCTGTGAGTTCGAGGTCAGCCTGGTCTACAAAGTGAGTCCTGGACAGCCAAAGCTACACAGAGAAACCCTGTCTTGAAAAACAAAACAAAACAAACAAACATTTAAGACAGGTGTTATGGCATGTATCTTTTTTTTTTTTTTTTTTTTTCCGAGACAGGGTCTCTCTGTGTAACCTTGGTTGTCCTGGGCTCACTTTGTAGACCAGGCTGGCCTCGAACTCACAGTGATCCGCCTGCCTCTGCCTCCCAAATGCTGGGATTAAAGGCGTGCGCCACCACGCCCGGCTATAGCACATATCTTTAATCTCAGCACTCAGGAGGCAGAGGAGGGCCAGACTGGTCTGCATAGTAAGTTCCAGGCCAGCAGTGCTACGTAATGAGACCCTGGCTCTGAAATGCCTGCAGGAGTCCGGAGGGATGACTCAGCATTCTAGACCACTGGCTGCTCTTGCGGAGGATCCAGGGTAGGTTCCTGGCACCTACATGGTGGCTCTAACCATCTGTGACTGCAGCACAGAACGACAGAAGCCCTCTCCTGGCACTCCCAGGCACCAGGCACGCACTTGGTGCACGCACATTCAGGCAGCCACCATGCCTGGCTAACAGCACATATCTGTAATCTCAGCCCTTGGGAAGTGGAAGTAAGAGAATCAGGAATTCAAGTTCAGCTTCAGCCACAAGTCTACTCTGGGCTATAGGATAGCCCAGCCTCAAAAATTATAAATAGTCAGGCATGACGGCATGCCTTTAATCCCAGCTCTTGGGTGGCAGAGGCAGGTGGATTTCTGTGAGTTTGAGGACAGCTAAGGCTATTTAGAGAAGCCCTGTCTACAAGCAAACAAACGAATGAATGGACTGGGAATTGTAGTACATGCCTAAAATCCCAGCACTTGGGAGACAGAGGCAGGAAGATGACGAACTACAGGGTTAAAATTAACAAGGTCAACATCCTGTGTCCCAGACTAACCAGAGTTTCACACTAAGACCTTGTCTTGCCGGGCATGGTGGCGCACGCCTTTAATCCCAGCACTCGGGAGGCAGAGGCAGGCGGATCGCTGAGTTCAAGGCCAGCCTGGTCTACAAAGTGAGTCCAGGATGGCCAAGGCTACACAGAGAAACCCTGTCTCAAAAAACCAAAAAAAAAAAAAAAAAAAAAAAAGACCTTGTCTCAAAAAAAAATTAATTAAATAAATAAAAAATCTTGTCTCAAATGAAAAAGAAAAAGAAAAAATAATAATTTTTTAAAAACATTTTAAAGAAAAAGAAAAGCACTAGGGATGGTAGCACATGCCTGTAATCCCAGCACTCGGGAGGCAGAGGCAGGCAGATCGCTGTGAGTTCGAGGCCAGCCTGGTCTACAAAGCCAGTCCAGGACAGCCAAGGCTACACAGAGAGACTCTGTCTCTGTCTCGAAAAACCAAAAAAAAGAAAGAAAAAAGAAAAAGAAGTAGGCAGGCTTGCCAGGGCAAAGAATCCACTTTTGTTTTTGTTTTTGTTTTAATGGAGTTAATAGAAGCCAAGAAAGAGTTCATCATTCAGGTTCCCGGTCTAAGTGATTTTGGTTAGAACAACACTCCAGCCAGCCCTGTCCTGCCGGTCCATGGCAGTCAATGGACACCCGTCCTGCTTAGGGCTCCAGACACAGGAATGCTGAATTCAGGCCGCACAGGTTTGGCCTCCAAAGTCCATATCCCAAAACACCAGCTGGGTAGGACAGCCTGAGTTCCTGGGAACCAGGGCTCTCTGTATCATTTTCCTCCACCCTTTTTCTTTCATATTAAAACGTTTGTCCTTGTTGGGAAGCTAGAGAGGTGGCTCAGTGGTTAAGAGCACTGCCTGTTCTTCCAAGGACCTGGGTTCAATTCCCAGCACCCACATGGCAGCTCACAACTGTCTGTAACTCCAAGATCTGACACCCTCACACCAATGCACATAGATTAAAATTAAATAAAATATTAAAAAAAAAGTTTGTCCTTGTCTTAGGGTGGTGGTGGGGAATACCAGCAGGGGGCAGCAAACAGCCAGGACTGCAGGGGGCAGGGGCTTGCCCACCACCCAGCTGAGCTCCCTCTGAAAACCAGGCAAGAAGTAGAGAGGAGGTGGGTTTCCTCCTCCTTCCTTTTAGTCCTTCACCTCTTCCTTCTCTCTCTCTCTCTCTCTCTCTCTCTCTCTCTCTCTCTCTCTCTCTCTCTCTCTCTCTCTCTCACACACACACACACACACACACACACACACACACACACACACCTTATCTTTCACAAAGAACTACCAGCATAGCCCAGGCTAGCTTCAAATTGGAGATCTTCCCTCCTTAGCCTCCCAAATTCAGAGTCATGGGTCAATAACATCTTACTTTTTATCGTCGTTATTTCTTTTTAAATTTATTTTTATTTATATGCATTGGTATTTTGCCTGCTTGATACACATGCATGCCTGGATGAAAGTGTCAGATCTTGGAGTTACAGACAGTTGTGAGCTGCCATGTCGTTGCTGGGAATTGAACCATGGTCCTCTGAAAGAGCAGTCAGTGCTCTTAACTGCTGAGCCTTCTCTCCAGCCCTTGTTTGTTTGTTTGTTTTTTCTTTTTTTTCTTTTTTTCTTTTTTTTTTTTTTTTTTTTTTGGTTTTTGGAGACAGGGTTTCTCTGTGTAGCCTTGGCCATCCTGGACTCACTTTGTAGAGCAGGCTGGCCTCGAACTCACAGAGATCCGCCTGCCTCTGCCTCCCGAGTGCTGGGATTAAAGGCACACACCACGACACCCCGCCCTGTTTGTTTTCAAAGACAAATTTCTCTGTGTAGCTCTGGCCATCCTGGAATTCTGTAGACCAGGCTGGCTTCCAACCTCTTCCTCCTGAGTCCTGCAACCAAAGGCACCACCACAGCCCAGCGATCTTACTTGTTTTGTTTGGTTTTTTAACTTTTCTTTCCCCATCCCCCACCCCCCGACCCCCCTGCTGGGACAAAGCTGACTATCCTGAAACTCACTATGTGGCCACACTAGCTTGAAATTCACAGAAATCCACCTGCCTTGCCTATAATCCCTGCACTTGGACGCAGAGGCAGGCAAGTCGCCGCGAGTTGGAGGCCAGCCTGGTCCACAGAGCGAGTGGAAAGGGTTGACCTCTAGCCTCCGCCTGCTCATTGTGAAACATAGGCATCTCAACTCATCCATAAACACCATGCAGACCTGCACCATAATAGTAAACTAAGACAAGAGAGGAAGGAGAGAGGAAAGTTAACAGAAGGAGGGGCTGGAGAACACTCTGGAAGAAATGAGTTGGGTCTGTGTGAGAGCCTGGTATATGAGGAAGCTTCCACATATCTTAACTCCTGCCAAGTGTACTGGGACACAACTGTAACCCCAGCGTTTGAGAGGCTGAGGCAGGATCAGCATGAGCTCTAGACTAGCCTGGTCTACATAGTCAGTTCCAGGGTGATCCAGGCTACAGAATGAGAACCTACCTCAAAAAAAATTTTAAATAAAATTGGGCCAGTGAGAAGTCTGTAGTCCCAGCACTGAGGGAGGCAGAAGCAGGTGGATCTCAGTGAGTTCAAGGCCAACATGGTCTACAAAACAAGTCCAGGACAGCCAAGGTTAGAAAGAGAAACCCTGTCTCAGAGAGAGGGGTGGGGGGGGGGGGGGCTAGAGAGATGGCTTAGCGGTTAAGAGCACTGACTGTCCTTCCAAAGGATCGGGTTCAATTCCCAGCACCCACATGTCAGCTCACAACTGTCTGTTATTCCAAGATCTGACACCCTCACACAGACATACATGCTGGCAAAAACACCTTTGAACATAAAATAAAAATTAATTTAAAAGAAAAAAAGGAAAGAAAAAAATTGAACCAGTGAGGTCAGCGCTCAGTGGCTAAAAACCCTACAGCAACACGTGCACTGCCTTCAGAAGCACCATGGAAAGAGAGAAGCGAGTCCTGATTTGCCCTCTACATTCACACCCATACAGAAACAATACATAAACATGAACAGCCAGAGGTAGCCAGGCATGGTGCCTCACACCTGTAATCCCAGCACTCGGGGAGGCAAAGGCAGGTGGATGCTGTGAGTCTACAAGGCTAGTCCAGGACAGACAAGGCTACACAGAGAATCCCTGTCTCAAAAGACAAAAGAAGGGGGTCTGGAGAGATGGCTCAGAGAAAAGGCCTAAATTCAATTCCCAGCAACCACGTGGTGGCTCACAACTATCTATAATGAGATCTGGTGCCCTCTTCTGGCCTACAGGTGTACATTCAGGCAGAGTGCTGTATACATAATAAAAAAATAAATCGTTAAAAAGAAAAAGCCGGGCATGGTGGCGCATGCCTTTAATCCCAGCACTCGGGAGACAGATGCAGGCAGATCGCTGTGAGTTGGAGGCGAGCCTGGTCTACAAAGTGAGTCCAGGACAACCAAGGCTACACAGAGAAACCCTGTCTCGAAAAACCTAAAAAAGAAAGAAAGAAAGAAAAGAAAATAGCTGTTGAGATAATTGGCTGTTAGCACCTGGACAGAAGAGTAAGGAACTCAGGGCTCAAGGCTGCCAATGCCGTGGACAAGTGCAAAAATACGTCCTGTGGAAGCAGAGTAGTCACAGGTGTTCAGGAGTTTAGCAAAACAAAGGATGGATTTATATCATGGGGTTGCAAGTTCAGCAAAGGTTGAAAACCATGGTTTGCAGGCTACATTAGACTTAGGACACAGAAACTTGTTTTTACAAGGTATGGAAACTTAGTAACAATGTGGCTCCTGTTTTGGTTTCACAGTGGAGTGTTGTCTAGCATGCACGAAGCCCTGTGGTCAATCCTCAGAACAGACAAAAATAATAAGTAATAAACTAGGTGTGGTGGTTCACATCTGTAATTGTAGCACATAGGAGGTAGCGGTAAGAGGATCAGGAGTTCAGGGCCAACCTCAGCTACAAAGTGAGTTAAAAAACAAAACAAGCCCCCCCCCCATCAAACTTTTTAGCTGGGTGTGGTGGCGCAAGCCTTTAATCCCAGCACTCAGGAGGCATAGGCAGGCAGATCGTTGTGAGTTGGAGGCCAGCCTGGTCTACAAAGAGTCCAGGACAGCCAAGGCTACACAGAGAAACCCTGCTTCAAAAAACCAAAAAAACAAAACAAAACAAAACAAAACAAAACAAAAAAAGATTAAAGAATAATGCATGTAAAGCCAAGGCCAGCCCATTTATCAGAATGAGACAGCGCATTTCAAGTGTCTAATATAGAAGCGCTCTCCCCCCAAGTGCTAGGATTCAAACCCAGGGCCTTATGCATAACTGGCAATTACTGTACCACTAAGCTGTATCTCCAACCTAGAAGCTTTCTGGGAGCATAAGCCATTGTATACTTCTTTTTTTGTTTGTTTTTGTTTTTTGAGACAGGGTTCTCTGTGTAGCCTTGGCTGTCTTGAACTCACTTTGTAGACCAGGCTGGCCTCGAATTCACAGAGATCTGCCTGCCTCTGCCTCCAGAGTGCTGGGATTAAAGGTGTGCGCCACCATACCTGGCACCATTGTATGCTTGTGAGCCCTACTGCTCCCTCTAGGGCTGGCACTGGGCTCTGTACATCTTGGCCCTTGAGAGTGCTTGATAATCAATCAGTAAGCAGTGTATGCCCCGACCTTTTCTGCTTTCCCGGTAACACTCATGATTGTAGTTGCCATTTCTAAATCTTTAAGGTCTCTGGGCTCATTCTGGCTTGTGAAATTTGAGCCTTTCTGTTATGGGTTCTTGGAACTCTGAGGCCAGCCAACTTCTAGCTCCGTCTGGGAGATAGATATTGCTATGTGCCCCACGTGATTTGGCTGCATGTATTAGCAGCTTTCAAGTGGAGGTAGCTAATTTTGGGGTGACCTATTCAGCTGAGCTGAGTGTTCTGTGTCCCTTAGGTGCCCGAGAGGTTTCTGTGATTGGAATAGACATAAACAGATCCCCAGCCTGGGTCTCCCATGAATGCAAAGACCTGTCATTCTGACCACTGTCCTCAAGGAGACTTTTATTTTGGCTGCACACACATAACTTGGGATCATGTGACTCCCCATAGATGAAACTTGGCCTAAGCTACTGCTGTCCTGAGCTGCAGAACTCAATTGAAATGCTTGTGCCTGTTGCTAGCCAGATGGCTCAGCAGGTAAAGGCGCTTGCCGCCCCGCCTAATGACTTGAGTTCAATCTCCAGAACCCACGTGCTGGAGGAAGAGAACTGAGTCCTGCAAGTTGTTCTCTGACCTTTGCACATGTGTGTTCATATGCACAAACACACACAATAAATACAATTTAATAACGATAGTTAGGGCCGGCAAGGAGTAGTACATTGGCAGCCTGCTTACTTTCCAACACCCTAACCTCCTTCAGACAGACAGAAAAACTGCCTGAAGGTCTTTAGATGAAGGTGTGATCTCTATCTGCTGGCAATGTTAGATGAAATAACAATGGAAATAATTATGACGCTGGTGTCTGCTACTTTTTTTTTTTTTTTTTTTTTTTTTTTGGTTTTTCGAGACAGGGTTTCCTCTGTGTAGCCTTGGCTGTCCTGGACTCACTTTGTAGACCAGGCTGGCCTCGAACTCACAGCGATCCGCCTGCCTCTGCCTCCCGAGTGCTGGGATTAAAGGCGTGC
This sequence comes from Acomys russatus, assembly GCF_903995435.1. Lineage (NCBI taxonomy): Eukaryota > Metazoa > Chordata > Mammalia > Rodentia > Muridae > Acomys > Acomys russatus. The sequence goes on along the minus strand of NC_067140.1, from coordinate 3,755,053 downwards.
GCCACCACGCCCGGCTGTCTGCTACTTATTGAGTACCCACAATGTGCTAGACGTTGTGTTAAGTACCTTCCCTGTGCCCTTTACATTGCATTCCCAGTACCACCCCCTTAAACGAGGTGTGTTGTTAATCTTATCAGATATAAACGAGGCGCACGCCTTTAGCCCCAGCACATAGTGAGCTCCAGGCAAGTCAGAGATACGAGGTGAGATTCTTTATTTTTAAAAAAATTGAGGCCAGAATTTTTTATTTTTGCAACTTGCTCTGTACTCCTCCCCTCCCCGACCCCATCCGTGACAGGGTTTCCATGTGTAGCCTTGGCTGTCCTAGACTTGCTTTGTAGACCAGGCTGGCCTTGAACTCACAGTGATCCACCTGCCTCTGCCTCCCGAGGGCTGGGATTAAAGGTGTGCCTCACCACACCTGGCCTAATTTTTATTTTTTTACTTTTACATATACATTTATATTATTATACATATACAATAAACTACACACAGCAAGAGGGGCCATGAAACAATCAGGGATTGTATACATGTTACCTTCATAGTGTTTTGCCTATGTGTAGCTGGCAACCTCGGAGAAAACATCTTTCCTATCTTGGCGAGTCTACAACTCTGAATGTAAATCAGTATCTATCATATCTCATCTCTATCAACCTAAAAACTTCTATCTAGACCTGAAAACATCTTTTTTTTTTTTTTCTGAGACAGGGTTTCTCTGTGTAGCCTTGGCCATCCTGGACTCACTTTGTAGACCAGGCTGGCCTCGAACTCACAGCGATCCGCCTGCCTCTGCCTCCCGAGTGCTGGGATTAAAGGCGTGTGCCACCACACCCGGCTAGACCTGAAAACATCTTAACCCCTAAACAACTAAGCTTAATTGTAAAGCTAAACTATCTGGTCTTCAACCATATCAGAGATTTAAGAAGGAATAAAATTAATTATCTGAGTAAACAGGAAGTGCAAGTTAGCAGCTTCCAAAATGAAAAGATGACAGAGGCAGTTCTCTGCCTAGACAGTCACCCAAAACTCTATAATAGCCGGGCGGTGGTGGCGCACGCCTTTAATCCCAGCGCTCGGGAGGCAGAGGCAGGTGGATCGCTGTGAATTCGAGGCCAGCCTGGTCTACAAAGTGAGTCCAGGACAGCCAAGGCTACACAGAGAGCCCCTGTCTCAAAAAACAAAACAACAACAACAACAAAAACACAAAAAAAAACAAAAAACAAAAAAACCCCCAAAACAAACAACAACAACAACAAAAAACTGTATAATGTTGGAGCATCGTCTTCAGCCTTCTGGCCCATTATATGCGGCAGACTTGTTTTGAAGCAGGAACTATTGAGGACTTGCTTACCCTGTCTTCACAGAGTTTGGCCATTAACTCTGCCTGCTTCCAAGGTCAAGCTGTTTAGGATAATTAAGTAATACAAGTTAATCGTTCGTTGATGAACTCATGCTCATGTCAAGTTCTAGTCTACTTTCTTTCTTTCTTTCTTTTTTTTAAAAGATTTATTTATGTATACAGTGCACATTTGATCACATTATAGATGGTTGTGAGCCACCATGTGGTTGCTGGGAATTGAACTCAGGACCTCTGGAAGAGCAGTCAGTGCTCTTAACCTCTAAGCCATCTCTCCAGCCCCTAGTCTACTTTCTTTCTTTCTTTCTTTTTTGGTTTTTTCAAGATAGGGGTTCTCTGTGTAGTCTTGACTATCTTGGACTCACTTTGTAGACCAGGCTGGCCTCAAACTCACAGTGATCCACCTGCCTCTGCCTTGCAAGTGCTGGGATTAAAGGCGTGGTCCACTATTGCCCGGCTTCTAGTCTACTTTCATCACAAGAATATACACCTAAGTTTATAGATAGATAGGATTCCATAGATAGATAAGGAAAAATAGATGTCTTCAAAAATCTCAGAGACCTAAAGAATATGACATTTAAAGATATTTTTATAATTTTAAGGATCCTTTGAAAGACAGAATAAATCCCAGCCTTCCTCAGAGAAGATGATGAGTATCAAAGAACTTCCTTATGGAGATGGCTTCAAATGTGGCGAACAAACCACTGGGCAAAATACCCTTATTTCTGCTACAGACGGAATTCTGCCTAAAAGTAGCTTTCTCTTTTTATGCATGCACCACTCATGCCTATGAAATGGCATTAGCTACATCAAGGGTGAATATTCCCACTTCATTAACCTAATATAGAAAGACACACCCAGAGGCTTGGTTATTCTAGCTCCTGTCAGCTTTGACACATGTCAACATTCACTACTGCGTTAGGTTAAAGTATATGGAGAACTGGTCTTGGCGCTTGTTAATACGATCAACACCAGTAAATGCTCTGGTGGGAATGGTGACATACACCTCTACTCCCAGCTCTAGGGAGGCTCAGGCAGGTGGATCTCTGTGAGTTTGAGGCCAGCGTGGTCTACAGAGCAAGCTCCAGGACAGCCAGTCAGGGCCACACAAAGAAACTCTGTCTCAACAAAACAAAACAAACATCTTAAAACTTCAGGGCCAGTGGTAGAGCTCATCTTGAGACATGTGATGGCCTCAGTTCAAAGCCTATAACCCACTCAGAGGCTGGGTTCCAATCTCCACATGAGTCTCAGAGCACATGCGTCCATAGTAACGCACATAGGAACATCTTTGTCTCTCTCTGTGTCACACAAAATTAAATTAAAAGGTTCGATCTGGGGCTGGAGAGAAGGCTCAGCACTTAAGAGCACGGTCTGCTCTTCCAGAGGTCCTGAGTTCAATTCCCAACAACCACATTCAAAACAAAAGATGTCATTTCACTGTTTTTATATAGTTGTGGTCTAAATTTCACTGATTATCATTATTTAAAACTTTTTTTTGTTTTGTTTTTGAGACAGGGTTCTCTGTGTAGCCTTGGCTATCCTGGACTCACTTTGTAGACCAGGCTGGCCTTGAACTCACAGAGATCCACCTGCCTCTGCCTCTGAGTGCTGGGATGAAATGTGTGCACCACCACGCCTGGCATTTAAAATTGTTAAAGGTCGTTTTGGTGATCCCTACCTTTTATCACCATCATACATTGCATGGGCAGCATTTAGACTAAAAACAATTGGTATAGTACCAAAACAGGAAGTACTAATAAAACTGGATAGAATTAAAAAAAAAAAGATTCAATCTAGAAATTTTGAGTTGAAAGGAGCCTTGTTTATGGATTTTAAAAAACATTTATTTCTGTCTTTAATCCCAGCACTTGGGAGGCAGAGACAGGTAGATCGCTGTGGGTTCCAGGCCAGCCTGGCCTACAAAGCGAGTCCAGGGCAGTCAAGGCTACACAGAGAAACCTTGTCTCGAAAACCAAACCCATTTATTTCTTTATCCACAGTTTTATTAGTACTTCCTGTTTTTGTACTATAACAGTTATTTTTAGTCTAACTATTGCCCATGCAATGTTTGATGATGATAAAATGTAAGTATCCCTCTAACCCTGTTTCTTATTTTTTTTTTCCAAGACAGGATATCCCTGGCTGTCTTGGAACTCACTCTGTAGACAAGCCTGGCCTCAAACTCACAGAGATCCGCCTGCCTGATTCCCAAATTCTGGGATTATGGGTGTGCACCACCACCACCCAGCTTCATTTCTTAATTTTTTTTTGTTTTTTGTTTTTTTTTCGAGACAGGGTTTCTCTGTGTAGCCTTGACTGCCCTGGACTCACTTTGTAAACCAGGCTGGCCTCGAACTCACAGAGATCCACCTGCCTCTGTCTCCCAAGTCCTGGGATTAAAGGCGTGTGCTGCCACTGTCCGGCCATTTCTTAACTTTTAAATTACATTTTAGTTTATTTTGTGTGTTAATATGTGTGTATGATGTTTGTGTGTAGGTATCACAGTGCATGGATGGAGATCAGAAGACAATTTGTGGGAGTCAGTTTTCTCCTCCCATCATGTGGGCCCCAGGGATTGTACTAGGATATTGCTTAACTGCAAGGCCCTTTGCTGCTAATTAAGTCTCTGCTAGTCAGTCAGCCTATTGGGGTCCAGAAACCATTTTTATCCAGCTTCGCTAGGCCAGAATGTCAATTTTTGTTTTTGTTTTTGTTTTTACTCTGTGTTTATGAGTATTTTGTCTGCATGTATGTGTGTGTAATATGCATGTGCCTGGCACCCTCAGAGGTTGGGGCAGACCTAAGAACTAGTTAAGCACAGTTGAAAACCTTCATGCCCGTGCTGGGAGCCAAACCTCAGTCTTCCACCAGAACGGCAAGTGCTCTTAGCCGCCGAACACATCTCTCCAGCCCCTGCGTGGTTCTTCATCTTGCTCTTCACGCTGGGGCAGTGACCACCCACTCTGAACAGGCAGGGAATAGCTTTGAGCCTAGCCAACAGATTTCCAAGATTCCAGGCCAGGCCGTTCAGTCACAGACTGGGATGCATTCTGGAGATTTCTGTGTCGAGCCAAAACAAAATGTGACTCCTCTCAGCAAGCCCCACGAGACCTGTGCCACTCAGTTAAACTGGGCAGGCCTTTGGCCTTGCTCAGTTGTTGAATCTACTGGAATGCCTCGAGCGGAATCTTTCTGTGTGCGTCATGTTCCAGGGCTCGCCTCCGGCTTTCCTCAGCTTCCGGTGTGAGCTTGACCAGGCTGCAGAACCAGGGACGTGGCTGGGGGAGAATGTGGACGCTGGCCGGGCCTATCCTTGTAGATTCCAAAATCTTGGCACCGGCCATGGTCATGCCCTCTGTTCTGGAAGCCATAGTCTGTAAGCAGTCCCACCCTATCTGCTCGAGTGAGTCAGGCAGAAAGGGGGGTGGGGTGGGAGTGGGGTGGCGCAGCTTCTTTGGAACTGGGCTATTTATGGCCCAGCTCTGGGGCCTCCAGGTCTCCACCCTCAATCGAGGAGAGGTCACTTGGTCTGTGAAATCCAAGCCTTGCTTCTGGCTCCAGTTAGCTGGAGCTCCTCAGTTATGGTGCAATCTTGTGGGAACAGAGAGAGATGACCTGATTCTGGGACAGCCGGCGGAGCTGCTGCTCCAACAGTCTCTTTGGCTCCGGAGTTGACAAAGGTTCATTCGCTGAGTATGTAGCACATGAGGAGCCTGCTGGATTCTGAGGACATAACACTGAGTCACGTGACGTTCTTGTCGATACTGGGTTCCCACTGAGTGGGGACACTGACCCCAGGGGACCAGAGTTTGTTCCCAGCGTACACCCACCTGTAACTTCAGCTCTAGGGCACCCGACGCCTCTGGCCTCCAGAGGGGAGGGTTAAGACAGGTGCAAGGAGGCAGCCGTTTTTGTTGTTGTTGTTGTTGCTTTTTTGTTTTTGTTTTTTGTTTTGTTTTGTTTTGTTTTCTGGCTTGTCTCCTATTTTCCTGCTTTGTATTTTGTGACATAAAAAAATGATTGGTGGGCTCAGTGGTTGGGAGCACTGACTGTTCTTCCAGAGGACCCGGGTTCAATTCCCAGTACCCACATGGCAGCTCACAACTGTCTGTAACTCTAAAATCTGACACCCGTAGACATATAATGCACATAAAAAAAAAAAAAAGATTGGTTTAGCCAGGAGTCGTGGTGCACAGCTTTAATCCCAGCACTCGGGAGGCAAAGGGAGGCGGATCGCTGTGAGTTCAAGGCCGGCCTGGTCTACAAAGCGACTCCAGGACAGCCAGGACTGTTACACAGAGAAACCCTGTCTCGAAAAAGCGAAGGAAAAAAAAAAAAAAAGATTGATTTGAGCATGGGAGTCCTCCTGAGGCTGTGAGGGGGAGGCAAAGAGTAAGGCCCAAACTCTAGTGTCACTCATATGCCCCATCTCAGCCATCTTCCTTGACGTTTTCTTTTTCATTTGGGACAGAGCCTTATTCTGTAGTTTAGGCTAGTCTAGAACTCGTGGTAATCCAAGTACCTTAAACTCTCCCAAGTGCTAAGGATATAGGCGTGCGCCACAATGCTTCCTCAAGACGTCGCTATCTGTCTCTCTCTCATAGGGGAAATTGACTTCAGACTCCCTGAGTAGTCAAGGGCAACTCTGAGTCTCTCATGCATGGCCATGCTCAGGCTTTTGTCCCTCTTTCTTTTGCGATAAGTCTCAAGAATCCTGGTTTGAATTTGCTTTAGAGCTGAGTATAATCGCTTTTGTTGTTGTTGTTTTTCGAGACAGGGTTTCTCTGTGTAGCCTTGGCTGTCCTGGGCTCACTTTGTAGACCAGGCTGGTCTCAAACTCACATCAATCCACTTGCCTCTGCCTCCCTGGTGCTGGGATTAAAGGCATGTGCCACCATGCCTGAAAACTCTGTTTTATTTTTATTTATTTATTTAGACAAAGTTTCGTGTAGCCCATATTGGCTCTGAATTCTTCTTCTTTTTTTTTTTTCCACTGCATCTTTGATTAGGTTTTTATTCAAATAGGCTTGTCTCTATTTGCTTTATGGAATGAAACAAATGTTAATAGTTAATGTAGCAGGCTTTTTCTCTTCCTTGGTAGCTTTCTTCTCAGCTGCTGGTTTTGAATTCTTTATGTAACCAAAGGATGATCTTTAGTTTACTAAGTGCTGGCATAACTGGTATGTGAGACTATACCTGGCTTTTAATTTTTGTTTGTTTGTTTTTTAAAGTTTTTTTTTTTTTTTTAAAGACAAGGTTTCTCTGTGCAGCTCTGGCTGTCCTGGAACTTGCTCTGAAGACCAAGCTGGCCTCGAGCTCATAGAAATCCGCCTGCCTCTGTCTCTGGAGTGCTGTAATTAAAGGTGTATACTACCACTGCCCAGCTTAAATTTAAATTTAATTTTAAAATTAAAAAATTTAAAGCTGGGCGTGGTGGCGCATACCTTTAATAATCCTAGCACTCGGGAGGCAGAGGCAGGCGGATTGCTGTGAGTTTGAGGCCAGTCTGTTCTACAAAGTGAGTTCAGGACAGCTGGGGCTACACAGAGAAACCCTGTCTGGAAAAAACAAACAAACAAACAAATTCTGTTTAGGGGCTGGGGAGATGGTTCAGTGTTTCAGCTCACTTGTTGTTCTTGCAGAGGGTGTGGGGATGATTCCCAGCACCTACAACCATCTATAATTAGGTCCAGTGTCCTCTTCTGGCCTGAAAGTATGCACACAGGCAGAGTACTGTATACATAATAATAAATAAATAAGCCTTAAAAAAAGAAAATAGAGCCGGGTGTGGTGGCGCACGCCTTTAATCCCAGCACTCGGGAGGCAGAGGCAGGCGGATCACTGTGAGTTCGAGGCCAGCCTGGTCAACAAAGTGAGTCCAGGATGGCCAAGGCTACACAGGGAAACCCTGTCTCGAAAAACCAAAAAAAAAAAAAAAGAAAATAGTTTAAAAAATAAAATAAAAATTTAAAAAAGCTAAAAAGAAAATTTAAAAAGGCCAATAATGTAATAGAAGTTTCTCTTTTTCCCTCTCCCTCCCTTCCTCTTTTTCTTTTCTTTCTTTTTCTTTCTGGTCAGGATCAGGGTCAGGAGTTGGTGTTGGTATTAGGGTTCCATTTTCCTCTTTTTCAATCTTTCTGTTTTTTCTTTTACTTTATTTCTAGAAGAGTATTACTCTGTAGCTTAGGCTTGTCTGGAAGTTACTCTATAGCACCCCATTTTTGGCAATCCTCCTGCCCCAGAAGAGGCCATTAGATCTCATTATAGATGGTTGTGAGCCACCATGTGGTTGCTGGGAATTGAACTCAGGACCTCTGGAAGAGCAGTCAGTACTCTTAACCTCTGAGCCACTTCTCCAGCCCTCTTCCTTCCTTCTTTTTTGTGGTATCAAGGATTGAACTCAGGCATTTGGACATGTAAGGTAAGTATTTTGCTGGAGTCTCACCTCCCTCTGGGTAGGCTCTTCCCTCCTTTCTCGTTCTCTTTCTCTTCCTCTCCTCCTTCCCTCCATCCCTCCCGCCCCTCCTTTCTCCCTCTCTCCCTCTTCTCTCTTCTTTGGTGTTGGAAATGGAACCCAGTGCCTGTGTGTGCTAGGCAAGCTATCTTCCCTGCCTGGTTTTATGTTTTAATTAAAAAAAAAAATTTTTTTTTAGAGATGGGCTTATGTGGTCCAGGCTAGCTTCAAACTCCTGATTTCCTTTTTTCTACCTCTCAAATGCATGGCTTGTAGTCATGTGCTATATCTGCCTTATTTTATTTTTTCATTTGAGGGAGGATCTGGCTAAATCACCAGGCTGGCCTCAAACTTGTGATGCTTCTGCCTCAGCCTCCTACATACCTAGGGTCACAAGCAGATGGTATCACCATACCTGGAGGATGTTTTGCTTTAAAAAATTATTTTTAGCCAGGTGGTGGTGGTGCACGCCTTTAATCCCAGCACTCAGGAGGCAGGTGCAGGTGGATCGCTGTGAGTGCGAGTCCAGGACAGCCAGGGCTACACAGAGAAGCCCTGTCTCAAAAAACAAAAAAAAAAAAAAAAAAAAAAAAATTACTTTAAAAAATTTTAAATATTCCTTTGTGTGTGTTATGTGTGTGTGTGTGTGTGTGCGTGTGCACGTGCACGCATGTTGTGCTTGATGGCCCAAATGTTTTGTTTAGGTAAGGGTTCTAAGTCTGCTGATGTTAGCAATTCAGAGATTATTGAACCTGTTTATGTATACTTGGAGTGCACTGCACTACTTTTTTTTTTTTTTTTTTTTTTTGAGACAGGGCTTCTCTGTGTAGCCCTGGCTGTCCTGGACTCACTTTGTAGACCAGGCTGGCCTCCGCATATTTTGCCTGCATAGCAGTCAGTGTACCACGTGCATGAATGGCCCACTGAGGTCAGAAGAGGGCACTGGATTCCTTGGAACTGGAGTTAAAGTTAGCAGTAAACTGTCGACATAGGTAGAGGGAATAAAACCTGGGTCCTGTGCAAGAGCAGCAAGTACTCTTGACAGCTAAGCCATCTCTCCGGCCTCCTGCTATCTCTATTTTAATGGATTTCCTTAGCACATGGCTCACATAGCCTATCAGCCTGGCAGTGGAAGGGGAGCAGGAGGGAACGGAAAGGACGCCCCTTTTCCTCAGTGGATGCTATCGACGTCCGTTATTCTTCTCTCATGCTATTTGCCAGAATTAGTCACATGGGTATTTATAAATGCAAAGGATCCTGGGTAATGAGGTCCCTATGAGGCTATTAGTATATTGGAGGATAATGGACACTATCAGAGAACGATCTTGTTCCGCTCCTTCTGGCAGAGACGCAAGGGCCAGGACACCGACGAGCTGTCACATGTCCCGACTTCCATCTTGATACCTCGAGCTCGTCTCACGAATGCTGTGGTTCTCCCCCCCTCCCCTTCTCTTTTCCCGCCTCCACGCTGTGGTTCTCTCTCCCCCCTCCCCTCTCCTTTCTCTTCTCCCGCCTCCACATCTCCATTGTCTTTCCTTCTTCCCTCCCCCTTTCTCATCTCACTATGTAGCCGAGGCTAGCCTTGGGGATCCTCCTGCTTCTACCGGCTACTGGGATTATAGGCATGTGCCGCCATTGCCTGGTTTTTGTTTTCTTTTGTTTTGAACGGCCATCTGAATGCCCCAAACTTTCTGATTTTTTTTTTTTTTTTTTGCATAGAACTTATTCACTTGGCCACACGTGCTGCAAAAGAGGCTGGAAAGTGTAGTCTTTGTTCTAGGAGGCAACCATGCGTCCACAAAGCAGGTTAAACGAGTGGCTGGATGTTAGCATGTGTCCAGTATATTCCACCCCTCTGCCATGGCAGAGGCTAGCTTAGAAAACTATAATAGTATTACATATAATTCAAGTTTTTTTTTTTTTTGAGATAGGGTTTCTCTGTGTAGCCTTGGCTGTCCTGGATTCCCTTTGTAGACCAGGCTGGCCTTAAACTCACAGAGATCCGCCTGCCTCTGCCTCCCAGGGTGCTGGGATTACATGCATGCGCCACCATGCCTGGCATAATTCAAGCTCTTAGTTAACTAGTGACAATTACAATATGTGCTCCATGTAGTCCATGCCACAGTGGTAACAGGTGACCTCTCTCCTGACCAGTTAAGTACATGAAGGAGGTCTCACCGTATTTCAAGAATTCTGCTGGCGGGACTTCGGTTGGCTTCGACTCACCTCCTGCCTCACCTCTTCAGCGGCAGCCTGCTTCCCCTGGCCCCCAACCCCGGAACCTCAGTGAGGCCAAACACATATCCTTGAAGATGGCCTATGTCTCAAGGAGGTGCACCCCCACTGACCCGGCACCCAGGTGAGGCTGGAAGGGGGCGGGGTGGCTCAGGTAATACAAACAAAAGATATATGTGTGTTGTATGTAAGTGGTGAACATGGTACCAGCGTCCATGCTGGCATGTAGCAGGTGCTTACCAGCTAGGTCAAATGGATGCAAGAGTGAATTTATGGGGGTGATGGTTGTTTTCTTCTTCTTCTTCTTCTTCTTCTTCTTCTTCTTCTTCTTCTTCTTCTTCTTCTTCTCCTTCTTTTTCTTCTTCCTCTTACTCCTCCTCCTCCTTTTCCTTTTCCTCCTCCTCCTCTTCCCCTTCTTCCTCTTTCTTTTTTTTTCAAGACAAGGTTTCACTGTGTAGCCTTGGCTGTCCTGGAACTTGCTCTGGAGACCAGGCTAGCTTTGAACTCACTTGGAACTCACAAGAGATCCACTTGCCTCTGTTTCCCAAGTACTGGGATTAAAGGCACGTGTCACCTTTAATTTGGTTTTATTTCTTCTTCCTCTGGGAAATTAACAGCTGAGGAGGAACTTGGTCTAGGGAGAAGCCCTTGACTTTTTTTTTTTTTTTTTTTTTAAGAAAGGGCCTCAAGAAGATGAAACTATTCTCAATTTTGTTGTGTAGTCTAGGAGACCCTTGAACTTTTGAAGATCGTCCTGTTTTTACTTGACAAGCGATGCTACAACAGGCAAACACCACCACATCTGGTGTTTTGAATTTTAACCTTTTGCTGGGGAAGTAGACTAAGTTTGTAGGGAGGGGGTGGATTTGGTAGAGCCTGCCTTTGGAGGTGATCACCAGGAAATGTTTACCTTCCATTTCCAGAGACTTCTTTCTGTGTTTTAATGGTTATAACTGGGTTGTGTGGCAGGCATAGCTGCAAGGGAGGCCATGAATTCTAGTACTTTTTTGTTAGTTCTGCAGTAGAGGACAGCAGGGGTGAAGGTGGATGGCCTAGGTACTGGGAGCCAGCCCCCTGCTTCTGCCCCACTCCATGTAGTACAGGAATCCAAAGGGGACTGAATCCTTAAGGTAACACAAAACATTTTGGAAACCCTTTCTAGCACCACTGTTGCTATCTCTTGGAATTCTCCCTTCAAACTGGGATGGCTTTTTGTCTCTTTTCTCTCTACTCAGTTTCTTTTCCAACCTTTTTTTTTTTTTTTCCTTTTCTTTTTGAGGCAGGATCTCATAGTCCCCATAGTTCATTAAAGTTTGTTTACTTATTTACTTACTTATTGTGTGTGTTTGTGTGTCTGTGTGTGTGCATGTGTGGTGATCAGAGAACAACTTTTAGGAGTTGGTTCTTTTCTACCTTGTAGGTCTCTGGAATCAGGCTGTTGGGCTTGGCTGCAGGAGCCTTTACCCCCTGAGCCATCTTCACTACCCTAGTGATGGTTTTGAACTTGTGATCTTTCTGTCTCAGCCTCCCCAGTGCCGACATTGCAGATGTGAGCCACCACAGCTGGCTTTTTATTTTTTTATTTTTATTTTTGGTAGCGTCTCTTTAGTCTGCTCTTGCCTGCCTCAGAGGCCCGAGAGTGCTTTGATTACAGTCATTGACCGCTTGATTCGATTCTTAATATATTTCCCCAATCAGTAGGTGAATTACTTAGGTTCTAGGCAACAGAAAGGATTGGAAAGCTAGCTCAGCAGGGACCTTTCATAGATACCAGAAGAAAAGTTTATTGGGCCCCTATACCATAATTGTGGCTCCTAGCACATGTTTGAGTGGGTGTATAGAAACTTGTGTGTATATGTGTGTGCTGCAGCCTCTCGTCCCTAGATCCTGCCAGGTTCTAACACCATGGCTGGGATTCTAGCAGCAAACTCAGTCCTTACCTCTCATGGACGCCCTGTGTGGTTTCTTCCGGGTTGGCAGTGGGTGTGTTTCTTTGGCCAGATGTCATATAGGGCTGGAGAGCTGACCGACAACATGTCCTGTCTTCTATCCCGTTGTGTCTTCAGGTATCTAGAGATCTGTGCAGCAGATGGTCAGGACACCCTCTTCTTGAGGGCCAAGGATGAAGCCAGTGCAAGGTCATGGGCCGGTGCTGTCCAAGCCCAGATCAACGTTTTCATACCTTGGGTCAAGGACGAGCTGCAGGCACTGCTGTCAGCCGCAGGTACAGCCGGAAGCCAGGACGTCAAGCAGATCGGCTGGCTGACAGAACAGGTGCTTGCCGGGCCACACTTCTGGTACCCGTTGTGACCCCATGCCTCGCTGGCCCTTGGAGCTCTTTCCCGGCCACCCTTCCTCATTACTGTCTTGCTTGCAGTTGCCCAGTGGGGGTACGGCCCCAACCCTGGCCCTGCTGACGGAGAAGGAGCTGCTCCTCTTCTGCTCTCTCCCCCAGACTCGAGAGGCCCTGAGCAGGCCAGCCCGCGCCGCCCCGCTCATTGCCACCAGGTACCGACGAGCAGGGGACCTGTGTTTCACTCAGTGTGGTGTTCAGATGTGGGAGGGTGGCATTCCAGAGGGGCCCCGGAAGCCCCAAACCCCAGCCCTATTCCGCCTCCAGCTATTCCCCAGTTGATCTGAAGCGAGTTCTGCCCCTTCCAGGCCACCGCTTCCTCATTTATAAGCTGAGGCTCAGAATAGAAAAATGCCAAGTGCTGACTGTCACTCAGTTACTGACACTTACTTCTTGTACAGAGGACACAGTCACTGCCCTTGGGGAGAATCTGAGTGGAGAGACAGGCCCAGAGTAGCCATTACATTGAAGGGTACAGGAGGCACGTAGCTGTCTGGTGTGGCCAGGGAAGATGTAAGGAGGGGTGACATTTGAAATGGACTTTGATGAATGAGGAGTGTGGCTTTTTAAAAAAGATCTTTTTATTATTTATTAAGTATACAGTGTTTTGCCTGAACATAAGCCTGCATATTAGAAGAGGGGACCAGATCTCATTATAGACAGTTGTGAGCCATCATGTGGTTGCTGGGAATTGAACTCAGGACCTTTGGAAGAGCAGGTAGTGCTCTTAACCTCTGAGCCATCTCTCCAGCCTTAGGAGTGTGGCCTTTTTTTTTTTTTTGGTTTTTTTGAGACAGGGTTTCTCTGTGTAGCCTTGGCTGTCCTAGACTCACTTTGTAGGCCAGGCCTGCCTCTGCTTCCTGAGAGCTGGGATTGAAGGCGTGCGCCATCACGCCCAGCTCTGGAGTGTGGCTTTTGAGGAAGGGTGGTAGAGGTAGGTGTGGTCAGAGGGACAGAGGCATGATGGGCATGTTCATATACATATATAGGTGTATGTGTGTATACATGTATATATACACATATACATATACACACATATATGGTAAACACAAACATGTTTGTATGTATACATATTTCTGTACGTATATATGTATATATATATTAATTTTAGTGAGACAGAGTCTTACTATGTATCCTGGTTGACCTGGAACTTGCAACATGGACCTTATTGGCCTTGACCTTGCAGAGATCCACATGCCTCTGTCTCTAAGTGCTGAGATTAAAGGCGTGTGCTATCACTTTCACCCTGTTCTTTTTTGAGGTAGGGTCTCACATTGAACTCAGAGCCTTCCATTTTGGCTAGACCAACAGGTTGGTGTCCCCATCTAGGCCTTCCATAGCACTGGGGCTGCAGGTGTCTGCTGCCACGCCTGCTTTTTACATGGAGGCTAGGGACCCAGACTCAGGGTCCCAGGTCTTCAGAGTGCAGCAGCAAGCACTCCCCACTGAGCCACCTCCCTGGTCCTGGCAGGGTCTGGGGAGTCAGGAGACTGGTGCTCTGGCATTGCCCCAGAGAACTCTCACTGTGGCGGGGAGGGCAGGAGCTGGGAGTCGCCACAGCTTTGGGAGACATGAGGCTGAGGGAAGCAGGTGGGTGGAGGAAGCAGATGGAGAACAGTGGCATTTGCAGTGGGAAGTGCTTGGGAGGGAGCTCACGGGCTCAGTGCTTGCCAGACGGGAGAGGGCAGGAGACCTCCTGGATGAATAGGAGGTCTGTTGGTGGGGACTGTGGGTCTGGAGTTCGGGTGCATATGGAGGAGGTTCAAGGAGAGGCCCATGTCCAGAGTATATGTGGGCAACATAGGGACTGTGGCTCAGAAGCTTGGGGACTGGAGGGACTGAGGCTCAGGGCTGGAGCGTGAAGCTTCAGTTTGAACACTCCAAAGGAAACTGAGAGTGGGTGGAGTGGGGAACAGAGGAAGCTAAGGACCAGAAGTTAGAGTTCTTCTGGCCAGGGGATGGGTAATGAGCATCCAAGGCCACACAGCAAGTGAGAGTCAAGCTGCAGAGACTGGGGCCCTTGGTACCATAACGCCTCTCCCTGGATTGGGCTCTGGTTTATGGACTAGGTTTTGGATTGCCTGCTTAATCAGGTGGCTTGTTAATTAAGACAACAAGTATTTATTAAACATCTACTATGTGCCCGTACTTTAAATTGCTGGCAATATAGTGTTGTATAAAATAGACAAAACTTCTGCCTTTGGGATGTTCTAGTGAAAAGGCCAGCCAAAAGCCTACCAAAACTAATAAGGAAAATATATAATTATGGCTGGGCGGTGGTGATGCACGCCTGTGATCCCAGCACTTGGGAGGCAGAGGCAGGCGGATCGCTGTGAAGTTTGAGGCCAGCCTGGTCCACAGAGCAGGTTCCAGGACAGCCAGGGCTACACAGAGAAACCCTGTCTCAAAAAACAAAACAAAACAAAACAAAGCATCTATCTCTCTCCCTCTCTCTCTATCTCTCCCCCCTTACCTACCAACCTACCTACCTGCCTCTCTATCTATGCAAATGCATATAATTTCAGCTGGGTATGGGGACACCTGTTTGTAATCCAGTACTCAGGAGGCAGAAGCTAGAGAACCAAGCCTGGCCTACATAGTGAATTCAAGGCCAGTGAAGGTGACAGACATCGTGAGACCCCATCCAAATAACAAAAGCATTTAAAATGTATAATTTCTGCAGTCCTGGTGAAAAGTAAGGCTAGTGAGTGACAAAGGAACTCTTTTCGACAGATCATCTCAGAGGAGGGAATATCTGATCAAAGGTGGACAGGAAATGAGGGTGTGAGCATGCGAGGGATAGGGAGAAGTATTCAGGCAGAGGGACCAGTGTGTGTGAGGGCACCACTAAAGCGGACATGAGAGTAAGAGCAAGCTGGCGGGAGATATACACACTGCAATTCCTGTCCCCTCTAAGACACTGAGGGGAGGGCTGGAGAGATGGCTCAGTGGTCAAGAGCACTGCCTGCTCTTCCAAAGGACTCAGGTTCAATTCCCAGCAACCACATGGCAGCTCACAAGTGTCTGTAACTCCAAGATCTGACACTCTCACACCAATGGACATAAATTAAAATTAAATAAAATATTAAAAAAAAGATACCAGGGCTGGAGAGATGCTCAGAGGTTAAGAGCACTGCCTGCTCTTCCAGAGGTCCTGAGTTCAATTCCCAGCAACCACATGGTTCCCAACCATCTGTAATGAGATCTGGTGCCTTCTTCTGGCCTGCAGGCATTACATGCAGACAGAACACTGTATACATAATAAATGAATAAATCTTTAAAAATAAATAAAAATTAAGAGCTTTTTAAAAAAAAAAAAAAAAAAAAAAAAAAAGATACCAAGAGGAGCCGGGCAGTGGTGGCGCACACTTTTAATCCCAGCACTCGGGAGGCAGAGGCAGGTGGATCTCTGAGTGTTTGAGGCCAGCCTGGTCTATAAAGTGAGTCCAGGTCAGCCAAGGCTATACAGAGAAACCCTGTCTCGAAAAACCAAAAAAAAAAAAAAAAAAAAAAAAGACACTGAAGGATGCAGGTCATTGTCCTGGCCCCACCCACCTCAAGGCCTCCTACTTTGCCCTCTGCTCTGCACACAGGTTGGTGCACTCGGGCCCCTCCAAGGGTTCAGTGCCCTATGATGCAGAACTGTCCTTTGCCCTGCGCACGGGCACACGCCACGGTGTGGACACTCACCTGTTCAGTGTGGAGTCACCGCAAGAACTGGCAGCCTGGACCCGACAGCTGGTGGACGGCTGTCACCGGGCCGCTGAAGGGGTACAAGAAGTGTCTACAGGTGTGTCAGGTGGAGCCTCTTGTGTCCAGAGGCATCAAGTTTCTTTCTTTATGGTACTTCTGGAGGGACAACAAATGGAGGTTGGGCTTTTTCGGAGTTCCCTGTTTGAGGTATGCAGGTGCTCTGGGAGGAAGGGAGACATTTCTCCCCCTTGGAGCCTTACGTTTCCCTGTGATTTTGCTGGTAAGAATTCATAGTGGCGCACACCTTTAATCCCAGCACTTGGGGAGGCAGAGACAGTGTCCGGTGGATCTCTGTGGGTTTGGGGCCAGCCTGCTCTATAGAGCAAGTTCTCAGCGAGCCAGGGCTACACAATGAGACTGTGTCTTGGGGGTGAGGCTGTAGGTAAGATAGGGCACCAGTTATATTTGAATTTCAGGTAAACAGTGAGTAGTTTTTTTTTTTTTAAATGAAATTTAAATTTAACCTTGCAATCTTGTGCCTTTATGGTATAAGCGTTGTGTCCACCACAGACTTTAACTCCCGTTAATTTTATTGTGTTGGGAAGTGACCCCAAGACCTTATACATGACAGCTGAGTACTCTTCCACTGAGCAACACTTCCCTAATACATGTGGTTTGGCTAAAAATGGGCCAAGATGCAGCTGTGGGTTCTCCGAAGGCCCAACTTTCTGTATTCTAGGATGGGGTGACTGGGCTGGTGGTTGTTCAGGTGTCGTGACAGAGTGAGCCTCTCGCCCCTAGCCGCGTTCCAGCCAATGTTCTGGAGCTGCCTGAGGAGTTGAGTGGGGCTTGTGATCTCTGAGTTCACTGCTCTCCCGCAGCCTGCACGTGGAACGGCCGTCCCTGCAGCCTGTCTGTGCACATCGACAAGGGCTTCACACTGTGGGCAGCTGAGCCGGGAGCAGCCCGAGCCGTGCTGCTCCGACAGCCCTTCGAGAAGCTTCAGATGTCATCAGATGATGGCACGAGTCTCCTTTTCCTGGACTTTGGGGGTGCTGAAGGAGAGATCGTAAGTGGAGGGCCACCTCTGCATCCTGGGGGTGGGGATGCTCTCCTGGAGGCCAGGCCGGGCAGAGAGCCCCTGACCCTTGTCCCTGTACACTCTGCAGCAGCTGGACCTGCATTCGTGTCCCAAAGCCCTGGTCTTTATCATCCACTCCTTCCTCTCCGCCAAAGTCACCCGCTTGGGGCTCTTGGCCTAGAAGCTTCCGGATGCACTAGCCTGGAAGAGGATTGTTCACCTTGCGGCCTGACCTGTGTCCTTCTGCTGACTGCCTGCTCACCTTTGGGCTGAGGGAAGGGGAGAGGAGCAGCCTGAGGAAGGCTGGCTTGGTCTTGGGGAGCAGAAGCTCAGACCTGGGACAGCCAGCAGTCTGGCTTGTGATGGGGCGGCCTTCCCCCTGCTCACCTCCACCAGTGCCTTTCGAAGAAGAGATATTTTGTGTACACAGAAGCCATTCCAAGCCTGGGACCTGCCCCTGTGGGGTTCCTGACCCTAGACAACAGCAGCGCTACCAGGCCTCCTGGTAGCCTGAGATCTCTGCAGCTGGAGACTTCTGGGTCAGTGGCAAGAGGAAGAAGAAGGGTCTACCCGTTTGCTTTCCCTTGGGCCCCATGGGGCATCTGGGTTCTCTCCTCCTTCTCTCTCTTGGATAATAAACAGCCTGTGAACACACTGCAGCCTGGACCCATGTCTGTGGTTTGCGTCTTGACATTGGGACTCTGCAATGGTTCTGAAGTCGCAGAGGAGCTAGACCAAGATGTAAGACCCCCTCTCCTGGAGGACTGGGTCTCCAAGTGAATACAGGCCTTAGCTATGTTCTGTGGTAAATGACTTCACGATCTAGCAGCTTAAAGTAACAAGTACTCATCATGTCCTCTATTCTGTGGGTCAGAAATGTGAGTGGCTGAGTTGGATTTATTCTCGTCTCTGATGAAATTTCAGCCAATGAGGAAATTGTCTCATGAAGCTACTTTGTTAGCTTGGTTGGAAACTAGGCACTAAGAAATGGGGAGGTGCTGGTAAGTGGACATCTAGTCTTGCTTACCTATCCATTTCTCCTATGCACCCAATAACCCGCGCTTCACCCAGAAGTATCTTGGATACATCTGTTCTGTGCGTGTCAGTGATGTAGCTGAGAGCAAAGTTGAGAGGTTTTTATCCTCAGCCGGAGGAAACCCATTAAAATCTTCTGCAACCAAATGTGTGATTCCAATTGGTCAGATACAAGAACTTAGCAGAGAGGATGGTGGGACCTTGCCTGGTCTTATATATATCAGGAGACGACACTGGAGCAGAGGCAGCTTAGAGAGGCATGCTTCAGCCAGCTTCTCCTGCGATCGTAGTGACATCAGTTGCGGACAAGCCCAGTGGGTGTAACAGCAGACATTGCTTTTCATGATTCTGGGTTGTGCATTGACTACAGTTTTACTAGTGTAATCTGGGCTGGGCAGGGCACTTTTGCTCCTAGTTTTTGGTTGGGTTTCCTAGGGCATGTTTGCCCTTTGGGTAAGTCAGTGGAGTGCAAAACCCAGCCAATCACATAGGCCATTCAGGTCATCTTCCTGACAGCTGTGAGAAGGAAAATACAGTCCACTCACAGAGCCAGTAGAATTAGGTGACAGAGGGACAGTCATCTTAGGTAGAACATTCAGGTCCTAAACCAGGCAGAACATTCCCAAACTCCTGGAATCAGAGGGTTGTGTTTCTTTTTAAAACCGTCACCACCCCCAAACCAACACTAGCCTAGGAATCCATAGTTGATCTTTCGACTATGGCCACAGCCAGCCCCGGTGCTTTTCTGATCCTCCATCCCTCCTCCTCATCCATTTCCCCCCACACTGCAGTGTGTTCGCCGCACAGTTGTGACT
This sequence comes from Acomys russatus, assembly GCF_903995435.1. Classification (NCBI taxonomy): domain Eukaryota; kingdom Metazoa; phylum Chordata; class Mammalia; order Rodentia; family Muridae; genus Acomys; species Acomys russatus. The sequence continues at coordinate 3,736,027 of NC_067140.1, read as the reverse complement.
CTATAAGCAAGAAGATGAGTCAGCAATCACTAGTTGGCCATGGTTATCCAACTGTCAGCAGCACAGCCCCAGCGGGAACCCAGCCAGTCTGAGGGTGAGTTTGTCAGTGCTAAGTACAGGGCTTTGGGATCGGACCGAACTGTAGGTAGATTCCAAGCACTGCACAGCTCTGTCTTGCTGGGTGACCTTTGCACGTGACTACTTTTGTATTCTCATCTTTAACTTTGTAAAATGAGTTCATCTTTATTTATTTGTCAAGACAGAGTTTCTCTGTGTAACCAGTCCCATTTGTCTTAGAACTCTTTTGGGAGCTAGGCTGGCCTTGAACTCATAGAGATCCCCTTGCCTCTGCTGGGATTAAAGGTGTGCACCTGACCCAAAATGAGTTATTTGTATAGTTAATCTTACAGATTTTTAAATTCTTTTGTTTTGTTTTGTTTTTCTTTTCTTTTCTCTTTCTTTCTTTCTTTCTTTCTCTCTTTCTTTCTTTCTTTCTTTCTTGTTTTCCAAGACAGGGTTTCTCTGTGACCTTGGCTATCCTGGACCCAGGCTGGCCTCGAACTCACAGATATCCACCTGCCTCTGCCTCTCTGAGTGCTGGGACTACAGGTATGAGCTACTGTGCCTGGCTTTTTATTTTTATTTTTGGTGTTTCAAGACAGTTTCTCTGTATTGGAACTTGCTTTGTGGATAAGGCAAGCTTCAAATTTATAGAGATCCACCTCCTCTGCCTTCCAAGTACTGGGATTAAAGGTGTGTGCCGCCACCACCACCCAAGCCAGATTTTTTATGAAATAAAAAATTTTTTGACACAGGTCTCACTGTGTACCTCAGGCTGCCTGGAGCTCACCATATTGTTTATGATTGGCCCTGAACTCTGTCTTCATGTCTCTGCTTCCTGAGTGCTGATCTATGAATGTAAGCCACTGTGACTGATGACGTGTGTGTGTGTGTGTGTGTGTGTGTGTGTGTGTGTGTGTATTTGATTGTTTTAAAGAAATATATATTTTGAGCCAGGCATGGTGGTACATGTCTTTAATCTCAGCACTCTGGAGTCAGAGGCAGGTGGATTGCTGTGACTTCGAGGCCAGCCTGGTCTACAAAGTGAGTCCAGGACAGCTAAGGCTACACAGAGAGACCCTGTCTTGAAAATGAAAAAAAAAAAAATTGAGACAGGGTTAGATATAGCCCAGGCCAGTCTTGAACTCCCAGTGTATCTGAGGCTGGCCTTGAACTCCTGATTCTCCTGGCTCTACATTCCAAGTGCTGGGATTATATTTGTATAATCCAAGGCATGTACCACCGTACCTGGCTTTTTATAGAACTTTTGTTTGTGTTTTAGAAGTTTGTTTGCTTGTTTATTTATTTATCGAGACAAAGTCTCACTATGTAGCCCTGGATAGCTTTTCTTTTTTTGGTTTTTCTATATTTTTTCAAAGATTTACTTATTTATTTATTATTTATTTAAAAAGATTTATTTATTCATTATGTATATAGCATTCTGCCTGCAGGCCAGAAGAGATGGTTGTGAGCCACCATGTGGTTGCTGGGAATTGAACTCATGACCTTTGGAAGAGCAGTCAGTGCTCTTAAACCTCTGAGCCATCTCTCCAGCCCCCTATTTATTATTTATACAATGTTCTGCCTGTATGTACACCTGCACGCCAGAAAGGGCACCAGATCTCATTATACATGGTTGCGAGCCACCATGTGGTTGCTGGGAATTGAACTCAGGAACTTTGGAAGAACAGTCAGTGCTCCTAAGCTCTGAGCCATCTCTCCAGCCCTCTTTTTTGGTTTTTCGAGACAGGGTTTCTCTTGTAGTCCTGATTGTCCTGGACTCACTTTCTAGACCAGGCTGGCCTTGAACTCACAGAGATCCACCTGCCTCTGCCTCCCAAGTCCCTGGCTAGCTTTGAACTCGATATATAGGCTAGGTTTACCTCAAATTTACAGAGATCTTCCTGCCTCTGTCCCAGTAGTGCTGCGATTAAAGGTATATGCCACTGTGCCCATCTTGGGGTCTTTTAACTAAGACAACCACGCCCAAGAGAGCCCTACCTTTGTGATCTAATCTCTTTGCAAAAGCGCTACCTCCTATTACCATTTTCTTGAAGGTAGTGGTTTCAATATGTGGATTTGAGGGACACACACACACACACACACACATTGAGACTATCTATATATTTGAAGTGGGATGGAGAATTTGGCCCAGAATGTCTTAGAGAGAGATTGCAGAGTTAACGTTTTAAAGAAACCTGTTGGAGGGCTGGAGAGATGGCTGAGCAGTTACTGAAGCATTGGGCTACAGTCTGATTCCTGGCACCCACATCAGGTGGCTCACATCCGCCTGTAACTCTAGCTTTCGTCGGAGGCTAGTGTGCTTGTGGGTTTCCACACAGAGCTGCTCTCGGGTTCCCGCACAGACGCACAAACTCATAAATGAAACCAAACCAAAACAAGAACCTATTGGCAAAGAGGAATGCTGGGAATGCCCCACTCCTTCCTTCCATCCAAATCCAGTCTCTTGGTGAGAGTAATGACAGGAAGAGGCCAGCAGGGGTCGCTGCTCCTCTATTCATGCTGTGCTTGAAGAATTTGAACAGTCCACATACAATTTGTGCTTCAACCAAACGTTTATGCTTTAAAACTAGGCGTTATGGTGGGGCTTGCAAAAACACTTAGGTTATGAGGGGTGGTTTTGACCTCAGGGCTCTGAATCTCTGAGGCCGAATCCTGCTCTCAGCATTTTGTTGCGTGTAGGGTCTGTAGGTTAGGTCTTGGGGAGAAGAGGCACATTGGCTAGAGGCAGGGTTCACAGAGAAGGGAGAATGGCTGAGACAGTCAAGGCGGGAATGTGACAGGAACAGGGCAAGGAGGTGGTGAGGAACCACTGGGCTCTTCCGGGCCGTTTGGAAGTTCCAGGAAAGGTGAGGAAGTTCAGATCTAGTCACAGAACCCCTCCCTAGCCACTTTGCTAAGTTTGTTTTTTATAACTATCCATCCACCGTCTAGAGACAGAGTCTTCCTACGTAGCTCTGTCTGTCCCCCAATTCACAGAGATCAGCCTGTGCAGGCTTCACCTTTTCCAAACCCACTTTATTTGGGGTTCTTTAAATTCTTATACCTCCCTTCCAACCCACCTACCCTAGATAGGAGAGAAAGGAGATTTATGGGAACAGGGGAAGTAGACCTTGTTGGATTCAGTGCCTGGGAGCGATTCCCCTGGTGTAGTCAGTAGGATTTCAGCAGACCAGCAATTCCACCAAAGTTGCTGCTGGAACCTGGAACAGCAGCCGGAACCTGGAGCCTCGAAGCCTTCGCTGGAGTGGTTCTTCCTAGGAGTGTCTTGAAGTGGATGACCAGCCAAACAAAACCAAGACCCAAAAATCCTCTCCATCCAGTTTTGGGCTCACATATATATCTCCTCTCAGAGTCTGTATTAGAATTTTTTCAGCTGGCAGAAAGCAAGCCCCCTCCATGAAGTGGTTCGACTTCTAAGTGGATAACCATCACCTGTTCTCTCACAAGTCTGTTTCCCATCCCATAATTGGGGTCAAAACAAAAACATGTTACATCCACTACAAATTCCCCTTTCTATTAAAAAAAAAAAGACGAAGTATACACAATAAAAATAATTATGAGAATTACACAGTAAAAGTTACATTTACAAGGACCAGTCCATTTGTAGTTATTCCACTCTCCTATTCTACTGAGTCTTATCATAGTGTCCAAAGTTTTTCTAAATCACTTTAACTTACATTTATCAACCACTAAACATGTTTTTATCTCTTAAACTAAAGCTTATAGTAATACTATGGCTATCTAGTCTTCAACCCCATCAGAGACTTAAGAAGGAAATATTATGTAATATGAAGGAAGTGCTGGCAAGCAACTTCCAAAAGTATAGACAGGACAGAGAGAGGTGACTGCCTGGACAGGCACAGGGTTTTTCTCTATTGTTGGGGCATCCAGTCTTCAGTCTGCCAGCTCCGGATACCTGACAGATTGCTGAAGGACTGGCCCACCTAGCCTCTGCAAAGCTGGCCAGCCAATTTTTCCAGTACCACACTTGATCACAATTTGATCACAGCAGTCAGTCTGTTATCAGCCGGAGAGATAATAGTTTCTCAGTTCAATAGCTACTCTGCCGCACTTGTTTCTTTGATGTCCATCATCTTCACTGAAGTAGACTGGAGGTGCTGCCAGGAGCGGGTGTGTCTCTCTGTCAGAAAGGCCCTTTATTATTAAATGCCATATTCTGTAGATATCTGAAGTGCTTGAACACTATCTATTTACTACAGTGTGTAATTATATCCTATCTATGTATTCTATCATCTATTTATTTTATGTATCTATCGATCGACTGACTTATCTGTCTCAGTAAGCCTGCCTGTGCCTCCTGAGAACACTGAAGTGTAGGAGGCATTTAGTATGTGTGTGTGTGTGAGGATGGGGGGTGGGGGTTGCATGTCCCATGGCCTATCTGTGGTGGTCACAGGACTTTGGGGGAGTCAGTTCTCACTTCACTTTGTGGTTCTAGGGATTAGAACCCAGGTCATCAGCCTTGGCAGTAAGTGCCCTACACACTGAGTCATCTCATCAGCCCTGTGGGTCATTTTCCTTAAAGGCCCCGGTGCTGGGAGGGGAGGTAAGTGCATATGACAGTTGTCAGGCATGGGAAGAAGGCAGAGTTTCTACTTTCTGGGGCCATAACATCCCTAAGAATCCCTCACTCTCATGGGGGTAAGGGCAGGTACAGATTCTGCCCACCTGCCAAGCCTGGTTTTTAAGCTTTATCTAAATTTTTATTTTTCTTATTAGCATATAAAAACCTGAGTTGGGCTAGAGAGATGGCTCAGAGGTTAAGAGCACTGATTGCTCTTCCAAAAGCCCTGAGTTTAATTCCCAGCAACCACATGGTGCCTTACAGCCATCTATAATGTGGTCTAATAATCCCCTCTTCTGGTGTGCAGATGTACATGCAGGCACAGCACTGTACATCTAATAAATAAATAAGTCTTTTTTTAAAAAAGTATTTTATTAATTTATTCTTGTTACATCTCAATGTTTATCCCATCCCTTGTATCCTCCCATTCTCCCCTCCCTCCCATTTTCCCCTTATTCCCTTCCCCTATGACTGTTCCTGTGGGGGATTACTTCCCCCTGTATATGCTCATAGAGTATCAAGTCTCTTCTTGGCAACCAAATAAATAAATCTTAAACAAACAAACAAACAAAAAGCAAAACAAAATTGGGTCTCACTTCTATTTTTCAAAGCCAGTGACCTGCGTCTAACAGGCCGGTAGGAAACACTTCCGTTAGAACACCGCCGGCCAAAGTCACGGCGGAACAGAAGTTGCACGCCTAGGAGAGCCGCGGAGGACTCCTGAGGAGGGACTCTCGCAGGCTGAGAGAGCTTCCGGGTTTCGGACGCGGGACTTCGCGGTGGTGGGAAGTGAGAGGCTTGAGGTAGAGTTGGGGGTCCTGCGAGTGACCCGCAGTGGCGCCGGCGGACTCGCAGGGAAAGCCTGGAGCGCTCGGGGGGGAGGTGGCAGCGGGCGGCGTGGAAGGCCTTGAATAAGACCGCTGCGAGTGTAGCCCAGCCCCGCTGCCTGCTTCTGTGTGTGTCCTTGGCCAGGTCTAAGCGTCCTCCCGAGTCACAGCGTTTCCTCTTGTGAAGCCGGGGTTAGGGGTCCGACGGGCCTCGCTGGGTGGCCATGGCGGGGGGGCTCCTTGCGGGCGTCCACGCTGCACCCCCGCCACTCCCAGCACTGCCATTAAGAGCTCTGTGCCTTTAATCCCAGCACTCGGGAGGCAGAGGCAGGTGGATCACTGTGAGTTCGAGGCCAGCCTGGTCCACAAAGGGAGTCCAGGATGGCCAAGGCTACACAGAGAGACCCTGAACCAACCAACCAAACAAACAAAAAACCCCCCAAAAAACCACCCCCCCAAAAAACCAACCCCCCCCCAAACAAAACTCTGTCCTGTGCTGTGCAAAGCTTTAAACTTGCGTTTGAGCCTCTGGCCAGGTTCATCAGAGAGACTCGCTTCCTCTTCCCAACGCTCAGAAACGAAGGCTCCCAGATCCCGGGGCTTGCCCAGTTAGGCAGCAACCACATTCTCCATCTTAAAAGTTCACGCTGTGAAAAGAGGTGTGAGCTGTTAATTAATGAATGGTTGCTGTCATCTTAGTATTCCAGTTTGGTTGTCCCCCCCCCCCCCCCCCCCCCCGTCACCTCTTTAAAAGTAGTGTGTGTGTATGTACGCCGTGTGGTGTGGTGTGGTGTCGGAATCATTCCAACTTCCACCGTCCGTTCTGCCCCTTCTGAGGTCTTCAGACTTGATCCACATGTTACCCACTGAGCCATCTTGCCCGAGTTAACTTTTAATTTTTTTTTTTTTTGTCTCGTATGTAGTCCAAGGGTGGCCCCGAACTTGAGTCAGTTCTCCTGCTGCAGCCTCCTGAGTGGTTTTTTTTTTTTCTTTTCTTTTTCGAGACAAGGTTTCTCTATATAGCCCTAGCTGCCCTGGAACTCTGATGGCCTTGAACTCTTGAGATCCGCCTGCCTCTCCCTCCCGACTACTAGGATTACAGGTGTACGCCACCACACCAGGCTCTGCCTGGATTTCTAATGTGTGATTATCATAACATCTGGCAAGTGGTAAGGTCATATTTGTGCTTTTTAAATAGTTGTGACATTTGTAGTTCAGAGGTGGGAATTTGATTTGTAAAAGGTGGTCACACAGCAATTAAAGGACAGATATCGATGATTTTAAAGCTCACACCTGGGCTGTTAAAGTGGTTCACATAGGTGCACAAACTTAAAACTCAAAAGTCTCTTCTCTGATATCTGAGAGTAGGCTAGGCTAGTGTTTTGTTTGTTTGTTTGGTTTTAAAAAATTATTTTTGTACATATACTTTTATATGATTACATACATATATATATATATATATATATATATATAATAAATAGGTTACCTATGGCAAGAAGAGCTATGACACAATCAGGAATTATATAAATGTTACATTCTTAGTGTTTTGGCTATTTGTATTTGATAGCCTTGAAGAAAACATCTTTCCTATCTTGGTGTATCTAAATTTCTGAATGTAAGTCAATCTCCATCACATATTGTCATTATCAACTTAGAACACCTATTTGTTTTTGTTTTAAAAAAGATTTATTATGTATACAGTGCTCTGCCTGCACGTACACCTGCATGCCAGAATCTTATAGATGGTTGTGAGCAACCATGTGGTTGCTGGGAATTGAACTCAGGACCTGTGGAAGAACAGCTAGTGGTTTTAACCTCTGAGCCATCTCTACAGCCCTGTTTTTGGTTTTTGTTTTTCGAGACAGGGTTTCTCTTGTAGTCCTGGCTGTCTTGAACTCACTTTGTAGACCTGGCTGGCCTCAAACTCACAGAGATATGCCTGCCTCTGCCTCCTGAGTGCTGGGATTACAGGTGTGGGCCACTGTGCCTGGCCCTGGAGCTCTCTATCTAAACCAGGCTGGCCTGGAAATCACTGAGATCAGCCTGTGCCTGCCACCCAAGTGCTGGGATTAAAGGTGTGCTAACTTTGTTTTTTTCTAATTAATTAATTATGTATACAGTATTTATGTATTTATGCCGGCAAGCCAGAAGAGGGCATCAGATCACATTATAGATGGTTGTGAGTCACCATGTGGTTGCTGGGAATTGAACTCAGGACCTCTGGAAGAGCAGCCAGTGCTCTTAACCTTTGAGCCATCTCTCCAGCTGCCCACTTTTAAAAAATTATATTTTATTTATTTAATTTTTGTCTGTGTGCTCATGCACATGAGAGAGTGTGGAGATTAGAAGACATCTATGGAAATGAGCTCTCCCCTCCACTGGGTGGGTCTCAGGGAGTCAGTCTTGGTGGCAGGTGCCTCTATGCACCAAGCAACCTCACTGGCCCTACTTCACTTATTTTCACCTGTAAGATTAGAGATACAGTAAGTTTTAAGAGGCCTCATTATGTTGTTCCCGCAGTCCTGAAACTCCTGGGCTCCTGAGTTACTGGGAGTATAGGTTTACCATGCTTGGCCTAAGGTTAACCATTAAAAGTACCTTAAGGGGGCTGGAGAGATGGCTCAGAGGTTAAGAGCACTGGCTGCTCTTCCAAAGGTCCTGAGTTCAATTTCCAGCAACCACATGATAGCTCACAATCATCTATAATGAGATCCATCTATAATGACATCTAGTGCCCTCTTCTGGTGTAAACGCAGGCAAAACACTGTGTATATGATAAATAAATAAATCTTAAAAAAAAAAAAAAAAAAAGGTACCTTAAGGGAGGTAGTGGTGCACGCCTGATTAATCCCAGCACTCGGGAGGCAGAGGCAGGCAGATTTCTGTGAGGTTGAGGCCAGCCCCGTCTACAGTGTGAGTTCCAGAATATTCAGGGCTACACAGAGAAACCCAGTCTTCAAAACAAAACAAAAGAGTACCTTTGAACTGGATGCGGCAGTCTGGTATTTATGATTCTAGCACTTGCGAGACTGAGGCGGGTGGGGGCGGTGGGGGATGAAAGTTTGAGGTTATTCTGGCCTATACAGCAAGATGTCAAAAAAAAAAAAAAAAAAAAAAATCAACAAACAAAATCTAACCTCAAATAACCTGCTCCCTCGCCCCCACCAGCCTGGACTACATAGTGAGTTCCAGGCCAGCCCATGATAATTCTGAGATTATGTCTCAACACCTCTTATATACCCCCCACCCCAAGCATGTTTCTGTTTTAGTGAGGAGGAAGTATCCAGAGCAGTTCCTGTATTGAGCGTGCAGTCAATACTGGTGTGTTTCATTCCTTTGCAGATTTAAGACTGCAGGTGCCATGCATCCTTTACAATGTGTCCTCCAAGCACAGAGATTGTTAAAGTGTGGGCCATTGACTTCTGTGTCCTGGCTGCTGCTCAGGACCTGCAGAGCACATAGCAGAGTCTCCACTTCATGTCCTCGTCCCGAGGGGCAGAGTCCAGAAGGCGTTCACAAGGACTTCAGCTCCAGGCTAGCCACTGGACCCACTTTTCAGCATTTTTTAAGAAGTGCTTCAGTTCCTCAAGAGAAACCATCTTCTCCAGAAGTGGAGGACCCACCCCCCTACCTCACAGGGGATGAACTCCTAGGAAGGCAGAGAAAAGGTTGGCTTTTCTTCTCTTTTCCCTTTGGCTTCCTTCCATGCTCCATTGCAGCTGTGTGTCTGTGGCTTAATTGCATTACCTCCTCTTTTATTACTTTCTTGGGTTTAGGGAGTTAACAGTATGGGCAGATTGCTCAATAAAGAATCATCAGACTACCAAGCATACTCTAAAGAAAGTTAAGCACTGAGCTGAGGCAGGGCTGTCTCCTGGGAGATCGCTAGCATGCCTGAGCTCCATTCTCACTTCTCACAAAAGAAAAAGGAACTCAAAGCTGTGCTCAGTGAATTGGAAACACTCTATCTCTGTTTAGTTACAGTTTCTAAAATTGAATTTAAATGACATCATTTGTTGTATGTGTGTGGCATGTGTATGTGGCACCTGTTGAGGTCAGAAGATAATTTGTGAGACTTGGCTGTTTTCTTCCACTGTGAGTCAAGAGGTTAAAAATCAAGTCCTCAGGCCTGTGGCAGAAGCCTTTGCATACTGAGCCATCTTGCCCAATCCTACCCCCCAGTGTCTGAAGCTGGGACTTGTGTAGCCTAGGTTAGTCTGGAACCCATAATCCTCTTGCCTCAGCCTTCTAACTGCTGGAATTACTGATGTCTGCCACCATTTCTGGTTTAGAAATGTATTCTTGGGGATGGCAAGATGACTCAGAAGGTAAAGTTGGTTGCTATTAAGTCTGATGACCTGAGTTTGATTCTTGGAAGGGATGGTAGAAGGAGAGGGCTAACTGCCGTAAGTTATCCTTTGACCTCCAGCGGGGGCCATGGCATATGTACCCCCCATCTTCATATAGCTATGTCTGTCTGTCTGTCTGTCTGTCTATCTATGTAAATTGGCTAGGCACGTGGCACACACCTTTGATCTCAGCATTTGGCAGGCAGAGGCAGGGGCATCTGAGTTCAAGGCTAGCCAGAGCTACATGGTGAGACTCTGCCTAAAAAAAATGAAACCAAACAAAAGCCCTGATATATCCTATTTTCCTTATTGATTTGCTTTTTGAGAAATAATCTGTCTTTAGCCCAGGCTGTCCTGGAGCTCACTGTGTAGCCCATGCTGGCTTCAAATTCATGATCATCCTCATGCCTTGGCCTCCCATATGTTGGCTTTATGGGTGTGACCCACCATGCCTGGCTTCTACTTAGAATTATAGCCTGCGGGTGCTAACAGAGTTGTAACTAGAAATATGATTTGAAAGGGCCTACCAAAGTGTCAAGTTCATGGTTTGGAACTTTGTGTGTAAATTTATATTGTTATTTTATAATATGACCCTGCCTGCTTTAATTTTTATTCTGTGTACCCTCTAGTCAGTACTGTTGGCTTCCAGAGGCTGGAGAACCTCTTTGTAATACAGGGCCTTGAATTTAGTTTTTCCTCAGATGGATAAAATGATCATTAGTCCTTATTGTTCTAGTTGCTTCTGTAGGCCTATTTCCTTGCTTTCTTTTTGTTTGTTTGTTTTAAAGACAAGGTCTCTCTGTATAGTCTTGGCTGTCTTGGACTCTCTTTGTAGACCAGGCTAGCCTCAAACTCACAGCAATCTGCCTGACTCTGCCTCTCTAGTGCTGGGATTAAATGTGTGTGCCATCACTCCCAGCGCCTTGTTTTCTTTTAAAAATTAAATTAAATTAAAATTAATTAAAAAAAAAGATTTATCTTTTTATTATATGTACAGTGTTTTGCTTTCATGTAATGCCTGCAGGCCAGAAGAGGGCATCAGATCACATTATAGATGGTTGTGAGTCACCATGTGGTTGATGGGAATTGAACTCAGGACCTTTGGAAGAGCAGTCAGTGCTCTTAACCGCTGAGCTATCTCTCCAGACCATATTTCCTTGTTTCTTTCTTTTTTTCTTTTTTCTTTTTCAGTCTTTCCAGACAGGGTTTCTGTATGTAGCCCTGGCTATCCTGTACTTGCTTTTGTAGACCAGGTTGACCTTCAGCTCATAAAGATCTGCCTGCCTCTGCCTCCTGAGTGCTGGGGTTAAAGGCATAGACCACCATGCCTGGCAATTTCCTTGTTTGTTAAGGGGCCCATTTTCCTTATTTTTTTTATTTTATTTTATTATTTTATTTTTTTTATTAATTTATTCTTGTTACATCTCAATGTTTATCCCATCCCTTGTATCCTCCCATTCCCCCCCCCCCCCCCCATTTTCCCATTATTCCCCTCCCCTATGACTGTTCTTGAGGGGGATTACGTCCCCCTGTATATTCTCATAGGGTATCAAGTCTCTTCTTGGCTACTTGCTGTCCTTCCTCTGAGTGCCACCAGGTCTCCCCCTCCAGGGGACATGGTCAAATGTGAGGCACCAGAGTACGTTAGAAAGTCGTATCACACTCTCCACTCAACTGTGGAGAATATTCTGACCATTGGCTAGATCTGGGAAGGGGTTTAAAGTTTACCTCCTGTATTGTCCTTGGCTGGTGCCTTAGTTTGAGCGGGACCCCTGGGCTTTCCTTATATTTTAAGTACTATGCTTATAAATGGTTGTGTGGATATGATATTGTATTTCCTTGTTCTGAATGGCTATTGCTAATTTGGGGGTACATCTGACAGACGACCGTGTTTTAGGGTGAAGACAACAGGAGACTTTGTGGATAACCAGTTGCCTCAGTTGTTTTCTGAGGACTTTGGGAAGGAGGAGTGTGACATGTGACTGTCTTCTCACTGTGGAGTTGCTCTGCCTTTCATTGCAGTCTACTTGGAGACCTATGGCTGCCAGATGAATGTGAATGACACAGAGATAGCCTGGTCTATTTTACAGAAGAGCGGCTATTTGAGGACCAGCCACCTCCACGAGGTACTTGCCTTCCTTGCTTTTCTGTTTCTTGGGCCTGGGCTCCTCTGCCTTGCTACAAGGTCTCTTAGATGCAGTATGTTTTAGGAAGAGGATGTTGCCTGCTGAGTTAGCTCCTTTGAGTGATGTGTTAATTTCTTTGAGTGACAAGTACTGTAGGACTGGCCTATATTGGTGTTTCAGGTATTTTGAGCTCTCATGATGCTGATTATCTTCAGGAAAGGAGTTATGAGACTTGGTGTGGTGATATGTGGCTGTAATCCCAGCCTTGGGGAGTAGAGGCAGGAGGACGTAGAGTTTGCGACTATGATGACTGTAGGGCATGACTGTGTCTCAAAGCCAAATCAAAATCAGAGCAAAGCCACGACTGCTTGTGCAGAGTAGAGGTAAAGCTTAAGGAGTTAACGCATAATGGGTAGGAGTTTTCACTGGGAAGTTTTGGAAGGAGACAGTGCTGGTGCTTGCACTATAGTGTTTAAGTGTTCTTATTATAGCGCTGTATTTTTTTGTTTGTTTGTTTTTCGAGACAGGGTTTCTCTGTGTAGCCTTGGCTGTTCTGGACTCACTTTGTAAACCAGGCTGGCCTCGAATTTACAGAGATCCGCCTGCCTCTGCCTCCCGACTGCTGGGATTAAAGGCGTGCACCACCAACGCCTGGCTTAGCACTGTATTCTTAAACATGGTTAAATGATATTTATTTTATGTATGCTTTACTATAATAATAGGAAAAAAAAGCAGGTGGACTGCGTGGTAGCGATTTCTTTCGCAAGGTTAATTTCAAAGTTTATAAGTTTCTTTTTCTTGCTCTCCATTAGGCTGATGTGATCCTTCTTGTCACGTGTTCTATCAGGTACAAATTTGTTCTTTCCATAAGAAGTGAATATATTGTGTGTAATCATGCCAAAGCGGCTTACTTATGGAGATGAACCAATGGCTCCAGGTCAGTGAGTGCTAAGAGTTTTTCCTATAGCAGAGATAGTCTTGATATAACTGGCTGATGTTTGTTGACCATGTCTTGTGTGTTGGGTTCCGTGTGAACACTCCACATGAATATATTAATTTAATTCTCACAGTAGCAATGTGTGAGGTTGTTTCTCTTAACAAAACCCATATTATCATGGCATGGTAATACACACTGCAACCTCAGGACTGCAGCAGTTGAGGAGAAGGATTGTGAGTTCTAGACCAGCCTGGACTACATAGTGAGATTGTCTAAAAAGCAAGCAACACCCACAAAAATGCCCAAGCCAGGCTTTATACATTAAACCAAAGGTGCTCAGCCCCAAATTTCCTGGAGGTTTCTGGCTACTAATGGCGTATTCTTATAATATATGCACCTGATACTAGTTATAGCCAACGGCTGGGGACAGAGTTCTGAAAAAAGACGAGTGGCGTCTTCAGAGGTGGCCAGGAAGTTCTTCAAAAGTGAGACTGGAGAGATGGTGCAGCACTTAAGAGCACTGGCTGCTCTTCTAGAGGAGTTGGGTTCAATCTCTAGCTCCCACATGGCAGCTCACAGTCATTTTTAGTTCCAGTTTCAGGGGATCTGATCCCTCTATAGGTGCCAGGCACATAGCTGGTGGGTGCATAACCATACATGTAGGCAAAACACATAACAAATTAAAAAAAATGAATTAAAAAAAGTGGGTATACCCTTTTAATTTTGTTCGTAGTTGTTGTTTAAGGCCTTTTAGTGTCATTGATTTGATAAGTTTCTTATGGGGCCTCTGTTGAGTGATAGTGAGCTGGTTGTTATGAGAGATTCAGAAATGAGCCTTCTTCCATAATGCCAGGCATCAAAGAGGTTGGTCTAATATTGGCACAAAGGCAGGTCTAGCTGGAGAGATGGCTCAGTGGTTAAGAGCACTGCCTGCTCTTCCAAAGGTCCTGAGTTCAAGTCCCAGCAACCACATGGTGGCTCACAACCATCTATAATGTAGTCTAATGCCCTCTTCTGACCTACAGGTATACATGCAGACAGAACACTGTATACATAATAATAAATAAATCTGAAAAAAAAAAAAAAAAAGGCAGGTCTATAAGTAGCCCACTAACATATGACAGAAAACATTAAATAAGCATCAGACAAGCTGGGGTGGCTTATGCCTATAATCCCAGTACTTCGGAGGTCAAGGAAGATGGGTTGCTGAGAGTTTGAGGGTAGCTCAGGCACAAAATGAGTTTTAGCCTAGCCTGGGCTACGGAATGTGTGAAACAACAAAAACAGATTACAAATGCAGGAAAAGTAGAGTTAAAGTTAAGGTAGAGAGGGTACTTGAAGGGAGGAGACTCACTAGAAGAGTTGGGAAGGGTTTTGTTGGGCAGGTGGTTTAAAAGCTAGTCTGGATTTTGAGATGTAGAGAGGATGTTATTAGAGGGCAGATAATGGTACCAAGTTGTGCTTTCCTAGTTTGTCTCCATGTACTTTCTATGAGTTAAAGGTAGATACTTCTGAAAGGGCCAGATGGCTTTCGTTTTCTTTCCATTGTCTTGTTCTCCTATCTTGCTCTATAGTTTATTTTTGGCTCATTTTTGCCACCTTGGATCTTTGCAGGGAGAAAGCTGAGCAGACCATCTGGAACCGTTTACATCAGCTGAAAGCCCTGAAGGCAAAGCGACTGTGCTCCCGGGTACCTCTGAGGATTGGGATTCTAGGTACGCAGTCATTTTCAGACTTTTCCACTTTGAGACTTGGGTTCCTAGAGTTTTTAGTTTTGAGTATTGGTTCTTAACCTTCCTAATACTGCGACCCCTTAATACAGTTCCTCATCTTGTGGTGACTCCTCAACCATTAAATTATTTTTGTTGCAACTTCCTAGCTGTAATTTTGTTACTGTTATGAATCATAATGTAAATATTTAATATGCAGGATAGCTGATATGCAACTCTTGTGAAAGTCCCAAGGGGTTATGACCCACAGGTTGAGAACCAGTGTTTTACAGGCCTGGATTGCAGGGTGTAAATTAACCTAATCTACCCTATGTGTGTATTTCACTTGATGTTAGAGGTTGCAAAATTAAATGAGATGAGTACTCTGGAGGTAGAGGCAGGAGGATCTCTGAGTTTGAGGCCAGTGTGGTCTTACAGATTGAGTTCCACGACAGACAAGGCTACCCAGAAAACAAACAACAAACATCAAAATTACATTTCCTCAGTAGTCACACTTGACAGGGGCCACCAGTTTGCACAGCACCTCCAGTCATTTCCACCCAGCATATTCCTTTACCTTATTAGAAAGCTCTGTTGGACAGTTCTAGTCTAGGAAACATGTTTCAAAAATAATTGCTTTCAGGATGGCAAGGTGGCTCAGTGGGGAAAGCACTTGCCATCAGCCTGCTGACCTGAGTCACATGAAAGAGAACCATTGACCTCCACGTAACCCTGACATGTATACTATAGCATGTGCACACCCACATACACACACCCACAGCCCAAGTGAATTAAATGTAAAAAACTCCCAAAACTATAATAAAAAGAAAACTGCATTTTTTTCTGTCCGAGAATTTGGTTACTATGTTTAACTTTATATGTAGCAGACTGCATCCATTGTAGTATAGATAACTACTCTTTTGTTTGTTTGTTTGTTTTTTGAGACAGGGTTTTTCTGTGTAGCCTTGGCTGTCCTAGACTCACTTTGTAGACCAGTTTGGCCTCAAACTCACAGCGATCCACCTGCCTCTGCCTCCCCAGTCCTGGGATTAAAGGCGTGCGCCACCACACTCAGCTGGTGCTAGAATTTAAACTCAAGAGTTTTACATATGTTAGGAAAGTGCTCTACCACTGAGCTATACCACCAGTCTCAATCTCTTACCTTTTAAAGCTTGAATAATATGGCATTGTATATTTATACTATATTTTTTATATCTATTCAGTCATTGATTTATTTGGGTTCTTTCCACGTTCTTAGTTTTGTCTGAGATAGGATCTTGTTATGTAGGTCTGGCTGGCGTGGTATTTGATATATGACTTTGAGATGGCTTCAAAATTACTGCCATAAGACAGGGTTTTTCTCTATGTTATCTTGGCGGTCCTGGACTCACTCTGTAGACCAGGCTGGCCTCCAGCGATCTGCCTGCCCCTGCCTCCCGAGTGCTGGGATTAAAGGCGTGCACTACACGCCCAGCTTTGTGAGTAATTCTTTTAAACAATTAAAAAAATGTATTTTATTTGCCTAGCAGGTGCCACAGCATGCTAGTGGAGGCCAGAGAACAACTTACAGAAGTTGACCCTTTCCCTCTACACGTGGGTCCCAGGATCAAACTCAGATGGCAGGCTTATTTGCAAGCACCTTTATAGGCTGAGTCATCTCATTGGCCCTGGCTGTGAATATTAATTATTTTCACAGGAAGTGTCTTAGTTTCATTTTTGCTCGCGTTGAAGCATTCCAACCAAAAGAGGAGGAGAGGGTTTATTTGGCTTTACAATTCCAGGTTACAGTTTATCAGTGAGAGAAGTCAAGGCAGGAGGTCAGCAGTAGTCACATCACATCTACAGTCAAGACATAGAGAGAATATACAAATCTTTTCTTGTTGGTTTGCTTCTGCTCAGCTAGCTTTCTTCACTCTTAATGGTTCAGGGCTTATGCCATGAAATGATCTGCCACATTGAGGGTAGCTCCTCTCACCTCAGTTGGCAGTCAAGACAGCCTTTCACAGATACGCTCACAGGCGAACCTCATCTAGACAACTCCTCACTTGAGACTGTCATCCCAAGTGGGTCTGGGCCGGGTCCACTGGGCAGTGTGCACTATGGGGCTAGGCAGAGAGACGGCTCAGTGGTTAAGAGTATGTATTGCTTTTCCAGAGGACCTATCCAATACCCTCTTGGACGACACAGGCACCTGTGCTCATGTGCATGTGTGTATGACAGCCCTCTCCCAATAATTATTAAAAAAAGTCTTGAAAAGATTTGGCTGTGAGTCTCAGCATCTGCTTGGATCCCCTGCTGTGTGGAGTCTTTCAGAGGACCTCTATGGTGGGCTCCCTTCCTGTTCCCTCTCTTCAACTGCTTACGGTGTCTATTCTATTTGTCCTTCTGAATGAGAATTAAGCATCCTCCCTAGGGTCCTCCTTGTTCTTTTTTTTTTTTACTTTTTATTATTATGTATTCAGTGTTTTGCCTGCATGTACACCTGCAGGCCAGAAGAGGGCATCAGATCACATTATTAGATGGCTGTGAGCCACCATGTGGTTACTGGGAATTGAACTCAGGACCTCTGGAGGGGCAGTTGGTGTCCTTAACCTCTGAGCCATCTCTCTAGCCCCCCCCCACCTTGTTCTTTAGCTTCTTTATGTCTGTGTACTGTAGTGTGGTTATCCTGTATTGTGTGGCTAATATCTGCTTATAAGTGAGTATGTACTATGTATGGTTTTTTGGGGTCTGGGTTACCTCACTCATTTCTTGTTCCACCCATTTGCCTGCACACTTCAAGATTTCCTTGTTTTTAATAGCTGAGTAGTATTCTATTGTGTAAATGTACCACAGTTTCTTTATCCATTCTTCAACTGAGGGGCATTTGGGCTGTTTCCAGGTTCTGGCTATTATGATTAAGGCTGCTATGAACATAGTTGAACAAATGTCCTTGTTGTATGGTGGAACATGTTTCAGGTATATGCCCAGGAGTGGTATGGCTGGGTCTTGAGGTAGAGCTATTCCTAATTTTCTGAGAAAGCGCCATATTGATTTCCAAAGTGGTTGTGCAAGTTTGTACTCTTGCCAGCAATGGAGGAGCATTCCCCTTTCTCCACGTCCTTGCCAGCATGTGCTGTCACTTCAGCTTTTTTGTTTGTTTGTTTCTGCTTTTGTTTTTGTTTTTGTTTTTTGAGACAGGGTCTCTCTGTGTAGCCGTGGCTGTCCTGGACTCACCCTGGCTGGCCTCAAATCCACAGAGATCCACCTGCCTCTGCCTCCCAAGTGCTGGGTTAAAGGTGTGTGCCACCACTGCCTGGCTTCACTTGAGCTTTTGACCTTAGCCATTCTGACAGGTGTAAGGTGGAATCTCAGAGTTGGTTAGATTTGCATTTCCCTGATCACTAGGGAGGTTGAGCATTTTTCTTTAGGTGTTTCTGGGCCATTCGATATTGCTTTGTTGAGAATTCTGTTTAGTCTGCACCTCATTTTTTAATTGGGATATTTGGTTTGGTCGTGTTTAATTTCTTGAGTTCTTTATATATTTTGGATATTAGCCCTCTGGCAGATGTAGGGTTGGTAAAGATCTAGGGGATAGAAGGACCTGGAGGGGACAAGAGCTCCACAGGGAGACCAATGAAGCCAACAAATCTGGGCTTGGCGGGGGGCGGGGCAGTGGGTGCTGCAGAGAGTGATGCACCAACCAAGGGCCATGCATGGTGAGGCCCTAGACTTCCTGCTCAGATGTAGTTGATAGGCAGCATAGTCTCCTTGTGGGCTCCATAACATGGAGAGTAGGGGCTGCCTCTGACTTGGACTCTGGTGCCTACCTGTTGATCGCTTCCTCCTGGCCAGGCCACAGAGCAAGAGGATGCAGGCAGTCCAGATGAGACCTGATAGGCTGGGGTCAGATGATGGGGGATGAGGGCTCCCCTTTTCTGAGGACTAAGAGAAGGGAGGAGGGACAATAGGGAGGAAGGTGGGACCAGGAAGAGATGAGGGAGGGGCCTACAATTGGGATGTAAAGTGAACAAATAAAAAATATTTTAAAAGTTGAAACATCATCTTCCAGCATATTTATGATAATATGTTAAGTTTTATCCTAATGTAGTATAGGTGATGGGATTGTGGTGATGTTGCTATTTGTTAACTTTTGGTTCTTTAAAAGAAATGCATGCTTAGTGATTTTGTTGAACTTATCCTTTAAAGGCCTGAACAATTTCATGGTGTATATCTATTTGTATATAGAGCATACCATTATGAGATATGAACTATTTGTTAGATACATTTTTCTGGCAATCAATTCATGAGAAAAATAATATGTGACTATGAAGACATATTCAGACACAAATATTCAAGTTAACAATAAATGTATGAAAAAAATTCTTGAAAAGACAAACTGTGGGGCTGGAGGGACATATCAGCAGTTCAGAGCATATGCTGTTCTTACAGAAGACACAGATTTGGTTCCCACTGTCTGTTGTGGGCAGTTCACTACTGCCTGTAATTGCAGATCCAGGGGATCTAACATCTATTTCTGAATTTCAAAGGTATCTGCACTCATGTGTACATACACATATGCAGACATATATTTACATAAACAAAATAATAAAAATAAAATCTTTAAAGAAGCCCCAAACAGCTAACCAGTAGTTCTGGCTGTCCTGGAACTCATTCTGTAGACCAGGCTGGCCTCAAACTCAGAGATTGCCTACTGAGTCCTGGAATTAATAGCCACTACCATTGGCTATTTTAAAGTTTTATGGACTTAAGAAAATGATGGTTTTGGGGGGTATGAATTATATCAGCATAATTATTTAAATAATTTCTTACTTTTAGAAAGCATTATAGTCTAAAAGAGAAAAAAGTATAAGTGTAGTTGTAAACTTATAGGTATGCTTCTAATGTAAAATATTTTTTAATCTTAGTGGTAAGTAATTTTTTTTAATTTTTGAAAAAGGTTTTTAAAAGATTTATTTATTTATTATGTATACAGTGTTCTGCCTGTATGTACATCTGCAGGCTATAAGAGAGCTCCAGATCTCATTATAGATGGCTGTGATCCACCATGTGGTTGCTGGAAATTGAACTCAGGACCTCTGGAAGAGCATCCAGTGCTCTTAACCTCTGACCCATCTCTCCAGCCCCGATAAGTAATTTTTAACTGTGGGAAGAGGCATTTTGTGTTTGAGAGGCTTCTGAGGGGCAGAGAATGTAGCTCAGTCAGGCAAACTTGTTTAGTTATATAGGTGCTGAGTTCCATCTCCAGCAATGATGAAAATAATTGTGTCGCTCTGAGTATTTCTATGATGTTCTTGTACTTGAAGATGTGGGTTCAGTGTTATGGGCCCAGTTGGAAGGGTAATACTAAACTCTTAGAGAAGTTTTCTGTAGTTTGGTCTTCAGTGCAAGTTATAAGCCGTGTGCTCTGAACAAAAGCCAGGAACCAGATAAACTGGGGGAAGAGGTGCTAGTTTCTTTTACTTTCTAGGCTGCATGGCTGAGAGACTGAAGGGAGAGATCCTCAACAGGGAGAAAATGGTGGATCTCTTGGCTGGTCCAGATGCCTATCGAGACCTTCCGCGGCTGTTGGCCATTGTGGAGTCAGGTCAGCAAGCAGCAAATGTGCTTCTCTCTCTGGATGAGACCTACGCGGATATCATGCCAGTCCAAACCAGCCCCAGTGCCACTTCTGCTTTTGTGTGAGTTACTATGTGAGAGTTGGAGGATGACCTTCTCTCTCTTTTAAAAAAATTATTATTAATATTTTTTTACTTATTTAAAAATTATTTACTTAAATATTTTTTTATGTGCATTAGTGTAAATGTGTCAGATCCCTTGGGACTGGAGTTATAGACAGGTATGAGCTGCCATGTAGGTGCTGGGAATTGAACCTGGGCCCTTTGGAAGAACCATCTCTCCAGCCCCCTCTCTTCTCACTTGTGTGTTAATCTTATTATGTTGCTCATAAGGGAAAGGAATATACACAGTGATGGTACAACATACAGAAACTAACATGTGGTGTAGTAAAGCTCCTTCACACCCGTCATCCCTGCTCCCTGCTCTCTCAGGTTATTTATTTCTCAAAGGTTTCCATGTCAGTCATTTCTTATTTTTGTCTGTTTGTTTTTCAAGACAGAGTTTCTCTGTGCAGCCTTGGACATTCTGGAGCTCCCTCCTGTAGACCAGGCTGGCCTGGAACACAGAGATCCATTTTCCTCTGCCACCCAAGCTGGGATTAAAGGAGTGCACAACCGCCACCTGGCTTGTCATTTCTTACTTAATTCTTCTAGAACTATCCCTTGTATAAGGACATATACTTGTTTCCTATGTTCTTTTTAAAATTAAATATTATTGTTTTATGTTTATTTTCATTTCAGGAAATATCTTGGGCTTTCTTGATAGAAAAACTGTTTTTTGGGTTTTTTTTTTTTTTTTTTTTTTTTTGGTTTTTCGAGAAAGGATTTCTCTGTGTAATAGCCCTGGCTGTCCTGGAACTCTCTTTGTAGATCAGGCTGGCTTTAAACTCACAGAGATCTGCCTGCCTCTGTCTCCGGAGTCCTGGGATTAAAGGCGTGTGCCACCATGCCTGACGCCCTCCTTTTTTTTTTTTTTTTAAAGCTATTATAGTATATGCTTGCAATCTGAGGCCAAGGCAGGAGGGTTGTTGTGAGTTTATGGCCACTCTGTGTTATCTAGAAAGCCCTCATCTTAGAAATAGAAATAATAGCTAGGAAGAGGGTTCTAATAAGAGGCAAGAGAGCTGGGTGGTGGTGGCGCACGCCTTTAATCCCAGCACTCAGGAGGCAGAGGCAGGCGGATCGCTGTGAGTTCAAGGCCAGCCTGGTCTACAAAGCGAGTCCAGGGCAGCCAAGGCTACACAGAGAAACCCTGTCTTGAAAAAACAAAAAACAAAAAACAAACAAATAAGAGGCAAGAGCATTGCTTGTTCTGAGTTCCAGGGCAGTTTGGGCTATACAGCATGTATGAAACAATTCAGGGCTCCATTGAGAAAACCAAAGCTGGAGTCAGATGTGATGCCTATCTATAAACGCAACACTTGGGAGATGGGAGCAGGAGGACCAGGAGTTCAAGAATGTCTATGGTTGGGCTGGAGAGATGGCTCAGCGGTTAAGAGCACTGCCTGCTCTTCCAAAGGATCCGGGTTCAATTCCCAGCACCCACATGGCAGCTCACAACTGTCTGTAACTCCAAAACCTGACACCCTCACACCAACACATATAAATTAAAATTAAATAAAAATATTAAAAAAAAGAATGTCTATGCTTTTTTTTTTTTTTTAAGAATGTCTATGGTTTTTGCTACATACCAAGTTTAAGTCTAGCCTGACTCACATAAAAGATCCTGTCTCAAAGAAAAGATTGTGTGTGAAATGCAAACTATATTTTAAATTCAACGTCTCTTTTATAACATGTCTGGACATAGCATTTGTCTTCAATCTCTATGTAAAAAGTTCCAATATTAGTATAGGTATATACTAATATAACTATAAAAAGAGCAGATCTCCACAAGTGCTGAGTCTGACCTCTTCCCTTCACTACTGTGCTTCCTCACCGACATTCTACCAATTACAGTCTGTTTCATACTCTGTGATAACATAGTTACAGATCTCACATTAGTTCAGTGTGAGGTTAGAGGCAAGAGGATCCTAAGAGAACTGTAGAGCTGTGACTCATGCTTGAGATATGCTAAGACAACATTCCTCCTTGTTAACTGCTCTGGCAACTTTCTTTCCCAGATCAATTATGCGGGGCTGTGACAACATGTGCAGTTACTGTATTGTTCCTTTCACTCGTGGCCGGGAGAGGAGTCGGCCAGTTGCCTCCATTCTAGATGAAGTGAGGAAGCTTTCTGAGCAGGTGAAGTTATCTGAGCTCTCTTTGGACGGACAAACATGTTCTGACAGGCTGAGGATACTCAAGTGTGGGCCGGGTGCCGGTGGTGCACGCCTGTAATCCCAGCATTGAGGAGGATGCAGAGGCAGGCGGATCTCTGAGTTTGAGGCCAGCCTGGTCTAAAGAGTGAGTTCCAGGACAGCACATCCAGGGCTACACAGAGAAGCCCTCTCTTGAAAAAACAAAACAGACAAACAAACAAAAAACCCCCAAAACCTACCAAAAAACAAAAAAGCTCAAGTATGAAGTTATTGACTTAAAGACAGAATTCTGTGTGGCTCTTGATAGATTCAGCTAATTTTTTTTCCCCCCCTCGAGAAGGGTCTCTCTATAGCCCTGGCTGTCCTGGATTTGCTTTGTAGACCAGGCTGGCCTTGAACTCACAGGGATCCGCCTGCCTCTGCCTCCCAAGTGCTGGGATTATAGGTGTGTGCTACCACACCCGGCTGATTCAGCTAATTTTAATCAGTAGTTTGACATGGAGTTCTTCAAGAAGTTTTAAAGTGGGGCTAGAGAGATGGCTCAGTGGTTAAGAGCACTGCCTGCTTTTTGAAAGGACCTGAGTTCAATTCCCAGCACTCATATGGCAGCTCACAACTGTCTATAACTCCAAGATCTGACACCCTCACACCAACACACGTACATTACAATTAAATAAAAAATATGAAAAAAAAAAGTTTTAAACTTGTTTTCAACATGTTTTTCCTGTTTTTAGGGGCTAAAAGAAGTGACACTTCTTGGTCAGAATGTTAATAGTTTTCGGGACAATTCAGAGGTCCAGTTCAATAATGCAGTGTCTACAAACCTCAGCCGAGGCTTTACCACCAACTATAAAACCAAACAAGGGGGGCTTCGTTTTTCTCACCTTCTGGATAAGGTTTCAAGGATAGATCCTGAAATGAGGATCCGTTTCACCTCTCCTCACCCCAAGGACTTTCCTGACGAGGTGAGTGTTGAGACAAACGTTTATCAGCACTCTAAAGCATGCTATTGCCTGGACCCAGAAGTACACAGCAGAGGCCTTGAACTCTGCTTTGGGGATTCTCTGTTACATTGCAAAATCTCCTTGCAGACCTACTGGTCCTTCAGTAAGATTTTAAAGTTCCCCAAGGTCAAGGAGGCCATAGGGTGGGTTTGAATGGGAGCTTGGGACCACTGTGTAGGGAGAAGTTTTTTCAAGGTGGGCAGCTGCACAGTAGTGATGCTGATGGTAGAGATACAGGGAGGACAGCAAAGGAGGCAGTATGAGATAGTGGCAAAATACGCAGACTGTAGCCTGAGACACACTTAGGCTCAAATCCCAGCTCTTGTCCGGTGATTCACGTTTATTATCCTAGCTTTGGGAACTTGGCACAGGTGGCTTATGAGTTCAGTCCAGCCTTGGCTACATAGTGAGTGCCAGGCCAGTCAGAACAATTTTCCAAGACTATGTTTTTATTTTTTCTTTTTCGAGACAGAGTTTCTCTCTATAGCTTTGACTGTCTTGGAACTTGCTTTGTAGACCAGACTGGGCTTGAACTTAGAGATTTGCCTGCCTCTGCCTTTCTAAGGTGTACACCCAATCAACCTTTTACTACTTGAAAATTAGCCTTTGAGGAGAAACAATGAGAGGAGTATTCTCACGAGCACTTTGTTATATGCCTTAATTCCAGTACTCCCAAAGCAGTCAGGCAGATCATTGAGTTGGAGCCAGTCTGGTCTACATAGTAGAACCGGTCTCAAACAAAACAAAACAAAACAAAACAAAAACTGAAACAAAACAAAACAACCTCCTCCCCCTCCCCCCTCCCCCCCGCCCAGAATGTAGGGAGTATTCTTTTCTACATGACTCTTTGGTGAGCCTTAGGTAACCCCGTAATGTGTTTTGTTTAATCAGGTTCTACAGTTGATTCACGAGAGACACAATATCTGTAAGCAGATCCACCTGCCAGCCCAGAGTGGGAGCAGCCGTGTACTGGATGCCATGCGGAGAGGGTCAGACTTACTTGGGGAAATGACACCTTTTAACTTTCTAGTTTTTCTGCATAGTATATAGCACATAATGACAAATTAATAAATGATTGTTGTTTGAGTAAATCTATGGATAGTTGAACTTGCTTCTGTGCCCCCCCCCCCCCCCGCAAGCAGAATAGGGATTCACTCATTTGTTTAATGTTTTTAAAAAGTAAGTGTGCTCACTGGGAGCCATATTTGAAATTTTAGTCTGTTTGGGGTATTTTTGGAGGGCGAGGTGGAGTTCGTTCGTTCTTTCTTTCTTTCTTTCTTTCTTTCTTTCTTTCTTTCTTTCTTTCTTTTTTTGAGACAGGGTTTCACTGTCCTGGGACTTGTTTTGTAGACTAGGCTGGCCTTGAACTCACAGAGATCCACCTGCCTCTGGCTCCAGAGTGCTGGGATTAAAGGCATGCACTGCCACTACCACCCAGCTTTTTTGTTTTTTAAGATATGGTTTTTCTGTGCAGTCTTGGCTGCCCTGGAGCTTGCTCTGTAGACCAGGCTGCTGCCTTCCAAGTGCTGGGATTAAAGGTGCACCACCATTGCCCAGTGAAATTTCAGTCTTTTAACTTGCAAGAATAGGAAAGGTTTTTAGGTCTTAGACTATAAACTTACTTTGGAAATAAATATGCAACAGTGAGACTGGGTTGTACTATGACCTGAGACAAAGTTCATAGAACCAGAACTTTGTCTTATCTTCCACAGATGCAAAGATTAAGGCATATCTTTTATTTTTAAAATTTTATTTATTGTGTGTGGTGTTTTGCCTGCATGTATGTCTACATCGTGTACGTGCGTTCTTCAAGGGGTCCAGAAGAAGGCATCAGATCCTCAGAAACTGGAGTGACAGATGGTTGTGAGCTGCCATGTGGGTTGTAGGAACTGAAGCTGGGCCTCTGCATTAGCAGACAGTGCTGTTAGCCACTGATCCGTCTCTCCAGCCCCTAGAGGTCCTCTTAAGTATTTAATTTTTTTCTTGGTTTGTTAAATGAAAGGTCCTTAAGTGCTGGAGTGTATGTGTGCATGTGTGTGTAAATCAGAGGACAGTTATCAGAAGTTGGTTTTCTTTTTCTACCGTGTAGGTTCCAAGGATTGAATTTAAATCATCAGGTTTGGTAACAAGCATCTACCTGATGAGACATCTCATTGGCCCAGAGGGGTGCTTTTGAAAAGACTTATTTGTTTATTAAGTATACAGTGTTCTACCTGCATGTATTCCTGCACACCAGAAGAGGACACCAGATCTCATTATAGATGGCTGTGAGCCACCATGTGGTTGCTGGGAATTGAACTCAGGACCTCTGGAAGAGCAGCCAGTGCTCTTAACCTCTGAGCCAGCTCTCCAGCCCCAAAGGGGTGCTTTTTATATATTCCTCTACTGTGATTTGTGGATGTGAAATCACAAATTGGAAGATGAATACATGTGAGAATTCAAAGCTCTGCATAGCGTCCATTTAAATACAGTTGAGCTAGGCGTGGTAGTGTGCTCCTATGATGCTCGCTCGTGGGCGGCAGAGCCAGGAGGAACTGCGGTTTAAGGCTCACTTCAGCTACATGAGGCCTTCTTGCAACCCTGCTCTCCCCTCTCCTGAAAAGGATGACTGGCTCATCTAGGTCTTTTGTTTTCATTCTGCAGATACTCAAGAGAAGCTTATGTGGCATTAGTTCATCATATCCGAGAGTCTATCCCAGGTACATTTAAGAAATTCTGAGTGCATTACTGTTATGGGTTCAGGAATAGTCACACACTGGCCACTCGGACACCAGACTCAGATTGATGGAAGTTTATTTGAACCCTGAACAAAAACTGGCCAGTCAGGGCCACAGCCTGAATTCGGGAATCAGAATGTGATGCCAGTCCATTTCTTTCTTTTATTTTTTATTTTTTTGGTTTTTCGAGATAGGGTTTCTCTGTGTAGCCTTAGCTGTCCTGCACTCACTTTGTAGACCAGGCTGGCCTGGAATTCACAGTGATCCACCTGCCTCTGCCTCTTGAGGCACTCAGGATTAAAGGCGTGTGCCACCACATCCTGCTGCCAGTCCATTTCTAAGGCAGACTTTTTATAAGAGAAACGTTAACCAGGTAACCACCAGGTAACCAGGTAGGAAGCAAGGGGGAGGGCAGCATTACAGCATTTTGATTAGCAGCTAAACATAAGAAGAAATGATTTTATTCCAAGCACAATGTATCCAGGTAGCTAGACAAAGCATTTTAAACTGGTTGGCTAGGATATAGGCTTGGGGACTTTCCAGTTCCCCACCATTCTGGAAAAAAGGAACATAGCAGAGCATTGTGGTTTTGTTTAAGTAGAACATAAATCATTAATTCAAGCAGAACATTCAACAAGGATTGAACTGTAAGTAAAAGGCTGTTCAGGCAGGCAGAGTCTGAGAACCTGAATTTATTTTCACCTTATGGTCAAAATGGAGATATGGAAGCAAAATGGCTTCAGATATGTTAAAAGTGACAGCAGATATTAACAGAGGAGCCATACTTGTTCTGGGAACTAAACCAGGTTTCAACAGAGGGGCTATAGAGTTTAAGCTGGTTAAATAGGTTACAACATTACCACAGTCCACTGTCATTTTGCTCAATTACCAGCCTCTTTGGCAAATTTCTTATGCTGCCATTTTGTAGTTTTTTGCTGCTTTTGTGTTCATTTTCTGCTTTTCTATTTTCCTCTCTCTCTTCCACTTTTCTTTCCATCTTTCTGATTATATGTGTGTATTGCTAGAGAGTGAACCTAAGCCTCATGTCTTATGGGCCTGTGCTCTGCCATTGAGATGTATCTCTACACTTGATTTTTGACACAGTGTCTTGTCTTGTTGCTCAGGGTGGCCTTGACCTTGATCTTCCATCTTCATTGCTATTACTTGGATTATAAACATGTGCCAGCAGGTATTCAGCTATTGTTAGGTTAATGGCAGATTTTAGATATGATCCCATTATTGCCTTTTCCTTTTCCCTTCCTTTTAATAAAATTGCTGTGTTTTGTTTGTTTTGCTTAAATTTGGTTGAGAACGTTGTCTGATATTTCTCAAAATTTCAATTTTTTCTGAGCCTAAAGCTTACTATGCAGACTAGGTTAGCTTCAACAGAGATCCATCTGCCTCTGTCTCGCTTGTGCTGAGTCTAAAGATATGTGCCACCACATGTGGCCCCAAATGCTAATTCCTGCTTCTTCGTTTGTACACACACTTGTGTCTGATGGAGCAGGATGATGTGGCAGCTGGGTGTATTGGCTTTGTATTGAATATTGTGTTACTATGTGTTACTATGTGACAACAAAGCAAATTTGTCATTTATAAAATAGAGTGAGTAGTGCTCATGTCATCTGGCTTTAGGAGCAATTGAATAGCTAGTGACCTTTCTACATATCCAGTATCTGATAATTCTTGCTACTGCATTATAAATGAACATAATGCTAAACTAAATTCAATATTTGATCATATATACACGTGTAGAATTAGAATGAATTAATGAAAATATATAGATACAGTCTAGCTTAGAGATATAGTCTCCAAGGCCCTGGGTTCTGTCCCTAGCACTGTAGAAAAACAATGCCCTGTCTCCAAACAATAGCAACAAAACAAGATAAATAGATGTTTTGTTTGTGTGAAGCACAGAAAGATTCACTAGTAAAAGCAAGACCCACTAGTAAAAGCAAGACCCAGGAGCTGGAATGTTAGGGGTAGAGTACCTACCGAGCACATGTAAGGCTCTGGGTTCAGTCTTGAGCACTGTTTCCTACTCCACCCACAGAAAAGCAGGGCCGGTCTGTAACTGCACTTCTGCTGGGTCTCTAAACCTAGCACTTGAAGCCAGGGCTCGTCTTCTAGTGCTGAAGGAAATGCAGAGTGAGAAGCCAGTTCTGCATGATGTAGGAAAGCAAGCCTCCTTCCTTCTCCTCCTCTTCTTCTTTTTTACTTTTTTGGTTTTTGAGACACAGATTTCTCTGTGTAGCCTTGGCTGTGGTGGAACTCTCTTTGTAGAGCAGGCTGGCCTTGAACTCACAGAGATCTGCCTGTTTCTGCCTCCCGAGTGCTGGGATTAAAGGTGTGTGCCACAATGCCAGACATGACTTTTTTTACTTCTATGTGGGCTGAGTAGTTTGGAAATGGGTCCCATTTGCTTTCCTTCCTTCTGTAATCTGTACATACCCACATTCTTTTTGGAGGTAGACATCAGCACTGGTCCTCTGTCTTTGCTGTATATTGACAGGTGTGAGCCTCAGCAGCGACTTCATCACTGGCTTCTGTGGAGAGACAGAGGATGATCACCTGCAGACAGTGTCTTTACTTCGAGAAGTTCAGTACAATACTGGCTTTCTCTTTGCATATA
Organism: Acomys russatus; assembly: GCF_903995435.1. Taxonomy (NCBI): domain Eukaryota; kingdom Metazoa; phylum Chordata; class Mammalia; order Rodentia; family Muridae; genus Acomys; species Acomys russatus. Next base: position 3,707,181 of record NC_067140.1, on the reverse strand, counting down.
GCATGAGACAGGTGAGTCCTGGATTGGAGGCAGTTAGTATCAATCTCTCTTTTTTTTTTTCTTTTTTTTCCCTTTTTTTATTATTAATTTATTCAAATTGCATCTCAGTTGTTAGCCCATCCCTTGTATTCTCCCATTCCTCCCTCCCTCCTGGTTCCCCCCCATCCCCCTCCCCTATGTCTGTGACTGAGGGAGACCTCCTCCCCCTGTATATGCTCATAGGGTATCGAGTCTCTTCTTGATGACCTATTATCCTTCCTCTGAGTGCCACCAGGCGTCTCCATTCAAGGGACATGGTCAAATATGGTGCACCAGAGTTTGTGTGAAAGTCAGATCTCCTTCTCCACTTAATGGTGGAGAATGTCCTGCCCATCGGCTAGTCTGGGTAGGGGTTCGAAGTTTAGTGCCTATATTTTCCTTGGCTGGTGCCATAGTTTGAGGAGGACCCCAGGGCCCAGACCCACCTGTAGTTTTCCAGGACCCTCTGGATCCTTCTATTTCCTCATTCTTCCAGGCTTCTCACACCTAAAGTCTCAATAGGATGTCCTCCCCTCTGACCCACTTTCCTGGTAGGTAAAGGTTTTCATGGGGACGTACTCCTTGGACTAGTGTCTCGATATAAGTGAGTATATACCATTTGACTCTTTTTGCTTCTGGGTGAACTCACTCATTATGATAATTTCTAGTTCAATCCATTTGTCCACAAATTTTGGGAATTCCTTGTTTTTAATAGCTGAGTAGTATTCCATAGTGTAAATGTACCACAGTTTCTTTGTCCATTCTTCTACTGAGGGACACGTAGGCTGTTTCCATGTTCTGGCTATTATGAAAAAAATATGGGACGCTTCACGAATTTGCACGTCATCCTTGCGCAGGGGCCATGCTAATCTTCTCTGTATCGTTCCAATTTTAGTATATGTGCTGCCGAAGCAAGCACAGCATCATTCTCTTACCAGCTTGGGACTGATTGGAGATAGTTGGGTAGAAAAGTGTATGTCAGCATGACAGAACTTGTGAAATTACAGGATTTTTGTTTTTTTAAGTTGGTTTTTAGATAGGGTCTTACTCTTTACTCTTGCCTGTCCTGGAACTCAATATGTAGATCAGGCTGGCCTTGAACTCATAGAGATCTGCCTGCTTCTACTCCTGAGTGCTAGGATTAAAAGTGTGTGCCACCATGCCCATCTATACCATAGGAGCAACTGTTTTCATTTCTCTAGTTAACTTTTGTCTATTAAATGTCAAACTTTAGCCATTGTTTTGATATAAGGTCTTGCTATGAAGCTCAGGCTGGCCTCAGGCCTGTTTTTCTTCTACTTCACTTAGCTGCCTGAGTGTTAGCATTATTGGTGTGAGCCACCACAACCAGCAAACTTCAGGATTTGATGTGAAAAAAAAAAAAGTGCTAAGCTGGGCGATGGTGGTGCATATACCGTTAATCCCAACACTTGGGAGCAGAGGCAGAGGCAGGCGGATCTCTGTGAGTTGGAGGCCAGCCTGGTGTACAGAGTGAGTTCCAGGATAGTCAGGACTGTTACACAGAGAAACCCTGTCTTGAAAAACTGAAAAAAACAAAAACAAAAATAAAAAAACTACCATGCTTAGTGCTACTCCTATATATGCAATATTTTTGAATAGTGGGGTTTAGTGATATATGCCTGAAATCCTAGCACTTAGGAGGCTGAGGCATGGGAATCTCAAGTTTGAAACCAGTTTGGGCTACAGACTAAGACGGTCTCAAAAACAAACAAACAAACAAACAAACAAACAACAAACAAGCTAAGACAAAACCAAAGTTGAGTGCTCAGTGTTCTGTAGTCAGTGTAAATGGGCCAGTGTCTTTTACAAAGTTATTTTAGAAGTGAGGTTTTCCAGAAGCCTGTTGCATTCCATATTGCTTATTTTTTGGGGCCATCATAGATGCATAAGAGCAATTATTTATGAGGATGGTCTACATGGAAAATGGCCTTTCAGCACACAGTGGAAGTACACACTCAAACTGTGCCTCTGTCATGTAGTAACAGTGACATTGTCTTATTAAGGTCCAGGGGACCCTGAGTCTCTGTCAGATAGTGATGGTTTATTGATCATACACCCCCAAACTTACCATGATCAGGGATACAGTTCAGCTCTTAGAACCCCCAACTTTCTATGGAGACAGCGTAAAAAGGAAAAACTGCAATTAGCTCACACGGGGGTCAGGTGGTGGTGAACGGTGGGATGAGTGGCCGGTACTCATCGGGTTATTTTGCTAGCTAGACAGATCAGTTCTCACTAACCTTGAAAGTGAGGCTGGGCAGCTGGGGCTGGCTGTGCTTATATTTGGGGAATTTCCAGGACCAGCAAGGCCATGAGTAAGCAAGGCCATAGTCGACGCCAAGAATAACAAAGCCATTAAACATAAACATCTTTATGTTTATGGTCAGCCTGATCTTACAGAGGGGTTTCCTTATATCAGCAGCAAGTTGAAACAAATATGCCTTTTGCTATACTAAAGGAGCAGGGTTATACAGGAGAAAAAGTGGGTCTTAGCAGTCTAAAGTTGTTAGTGCTCTGTGAAGTGGGAGTAACCACGCCAGTCAGGGTTGTTTTGAGGCTTATGTAAGATGGTATATATGATGCACTTTGCGTGCTGCTTCCTACACAGTGACTGTGCCATCAGGATGGTTATCATTACTATAGGGTTCAGGGTGGATTTACATACAGAAGCTTAAAGTGAAAGCTTTATTTTCTGAGCTCAGGGAGGTGGCCAGTTCAGGATCTGACCCTTGTCCTCAAAGGGAGAATGCACAACATTTTTAAAGAATGGCAACACAAATTGAGGGTGGGAGCTGTAGCATTGACCAATCATATTGAAGAAGGGAATTTCCATCCATCAGGATAGGAGTGGGTCCCTGGGCCTGGGAACAGGAACTTGTTTGACCCAGTCAGCAAGATGGAGAAGTTGTCCTTGAGTACTTCGCCTGCTTAGGATATGGGCAGAAGTGATAGTAAGGAGGGAGCGCAAGGGAAGGGAGGTGCATCAGCATGTGCGGTAATGTAGGAGCTCATGGGAAGGGAAATGCTCCAGCTCAGTGCAGCAGGTCTTATCCTAACGTTATGGGATAACTATACAGGTTTTACCTCTGACTGGGTGGAATGGAGATGCTCTTGGCCCTTTATCCCTATGGCTAAATAGAGTCTGAAAACAAAATGAAGAACTTAGAAGAAGGTTTTTTCTTTTCTTTTTTGGTGAACCAATGAGTTTTTATTGGGGTAACTTATACAAGTATGGGTGAAGGGTTACCTATGGGGGCAGAGGTGATTCAAATACAGTAGTATAACCAAAAAGCTTTCATCAACACAGGTGATAACTCACAAACCTAGAACCTTTGAGCTCCCTTTACAATCTGCAGGCGGCTCAACGGTTCTCCTGGACATTGCTGCAGGTAGCTGGGTTGGTCAGTCTCTTCACACAGTTGTTTTGTTTTTATAAGCTTGAAGAGAGGTTTTTTCTTTTCTTTTCTTTTCTTTCTTTTTTTTTTCGTTCCCAGCAATTGCCAACAGCATGTTATCATCAAGTAGAACCCAATTTTTTTTTGTTTTTGTTTTTTGTTTTTTGTTTTTTTGAGACAGGGTCTCTCTGTGTAACCTTGGCTGTCCTGGATTCACTTTGTAGACCAGGCTGGCCTCGAACTCACCACGATTCGCCTGCCTCTGCCTCCCCAGTGCTGGGATTAAAGGCGTGTGCCACAACTGCCCGTCTAGAACTCAATTTTTAAAAAAAATATTTATTTATTATTATGTATATAGTGCTTGCTTGCATGTATACCTACAGGCCAGAAGAGGGAGTCAGATCTCATTATAGGTAGCTGTGAGCTACCATGCATGTGGTGGCTGGGAATTGAACTCAGGATCTCTGGGAGAGCAGACAGGGCTTCTAACCACTGAGCCATCTCTCCAGCCTCCTTTTAAACATTTTTAGAGAATAATTATTCTTCCTTCCTTTTTTTTTTTTTTTTCTCAAGACAGGGTTTCTCTGTGTAGCTCTGGCTGTCCTGGACTAGCTTTGTAGACCAGGCTGGTAGACTGGCCTCGAACTTACAGAGATCCACGTGCCTTTGCCTCCTGAGTGCTGGGATTAAAGATGTGAGCTACCATGCTCTGCTTAATTATTGTTTCTGCCTAGGTAATATGTGCTTACAGTAAAGTGCAAAGGTTAAAACACTTCTTCCCTTTGTTACCACCAGGTTTCGTTCTTTTCTTGTAGGCAAGTACTCTTAGTAATTTCATCTATTACTTTTCAGGTGTATTTCATGTGTTCATAAGTATGAATACTTACTGTACCAAAGATGTGTGTGTTGATTTGTACTTTGCTGATTTCAGTTTACAGAGTATTTTGGAACAATTACACTAGTACATGTGGAGTTATCTTATTAACAGTTACATAATACCCCACTGTGTTGATAAGCCTAATTTACAAGGTACTACTTGCTAGGTATTTAGATTGCTTTACATCAGTGTCTCTATAAACAGCGCGGGTGAGTAGCTTAGAGCATGAATTATTTAGCTTGTGTCCAAATACAAGCTTAGGACAAATATAAAGGCTAGTTTTGAGTCTGTGATTTTCTTTTTAGAATTTTTTTATGTACATGTATTTACTTACTTTGTGTGTGTGTGTGTGTGTTTGTAGGGCATGCGTGTGCTGCAGTGTGTGTGTAGAGGTCTGCTTGCTGGAGTCGGCTCTTCCCTTCTACTGCATGGGCCTAGGTTTGAGGTCAGGTCATCAGGCTTGGATGCAGGCAGCTTTACCCACTCAGCCACCCTGCCAGCCATGAGTGATTTTCATTTGCTAAATTTAGAATGACTCTATGAAGATTCTGTTTCAGTTACCTTTTTCTCATGCGATGTTCCTAGAACCAGAGAAATAAATCTGGTTTAGTTTTGGGTTTTGGACCAAATTACATGTCTGTAACTGGAGCAGAATAAATACATTCTCTGCTTTGTGTTCTGAGGATTCTACAAGTCCTTAATGACGTTTATCCTGTTTTGTTTTTTAATAGAAAACACGAGCATATCATAGGCTGAAGGACGATGTTCCAGAAGAAGTAAAACTAAGGCGTTTGGAGGAACTCATTACTGTCTTTAGAGAAGAGGCTTCAAAAGCCAATATGACTTCAGTGGGTTGTACCCAGCTGGTATTGGTGGAGGGGGTAAGGTCACATGCATATTCTTTTTTTTAGTTTTTATCCAGGCATTCTGGAAGCCATATGTGTAATTTTAGAACTAGATTTATTGTTTGTGTTTGTTTAGGCCTTTCTTGGTCATAATTTCTTAGAAAGCTTGGTCCTGTAGGCTTCTTGGCTCTCAACTATCTATAATGAGATCTGGTGCCCCCTTCTGGCATGCAGGCGCGCATGCAAGCAGAATACTGTATAAATGATGATGATGGTGATGATGATGATGAAGAAGAAGAAAAAATCACCCCTGTAGGAGCCAAGTCTATAAAGATTCATCAAACTAGTCAGCAGAGCTTTGCTCCTGTTGTGCACCACATGCTGTCCTGATGTTGAAGCAGCCATACACATTGAGCCTTTGGATTTCTTGGTTAAGAAATTCTCTGGGGGGTGGGGGGCTGGAGAGATGGCTCAGAGGTTAAGAGCATTGACTGGTCATACAAAGGTCCTGAGTTCAATTCCCAGCAACCACATGGTGGCTCATAACCATCTATAATGAGATCTGGTGTCCTCTTCTGGCCTGTGGGTGTACGTGCAGGCAGAACATTGTATACATAATAAATAAATTAAAAAAAAGAAAGAAAGAAAGAAAGAAATTCTCTGTGGTAGATCCTGGAGAGCTTCAGACAACAGGCTTGATGTCTGCCTTCTAAAACTTACTGCTGACAGATGCATACATTTTTCTTTGTTTTTTGCAGTTCAGCAAACGTTCTTCCACAGACCTGTGTGGCCGGAATGATGCAAACCTTAAAGTGATCTTCCCTGATACAGAGGTGGAGGATGTCACTAACTCAGGGCGCAAGGTCAGAGCTCAACCTGGGGACTATGTGCTGGTGAAGGTGAGATGTCTTGAGTTTCCTTGTTCTGTTCGTCTGACAAAACCTCAGAATAGAACCAGTTTACTGGCTGGAGGCCTCATAGTCCCATGTTCCTTCCCTGACATTGGACCAAGAGATGCCTTTCTTTAGTAAAGTTGGGGATTTCCAGTGTGGGTGCTGGGAACCAGACTTTGTAGGCCAGGCTGGCCTTGGACTCATAGAGATCTGCCTGCCTCTGCCTCCCAGAGTGCTGGCATTACAGGCATGTGACAACATGCTTGGCTTATTTTATTATTTTTAGCGATGTGAATGTGAGTGTGTGTGTTTGTGGGTGTGAATGCAGGCACTTGCAGAGGTTGGAAGCCTCAGATTCCTCTGCAGCTAGAGTTACAAGTGCTTGTGAGCTATCTGATGGTGGGTGTTGGGAATTGAATTCAGATCTTCAAGAAGAGCAGTATGCATTCTTTTTCTTTTTTCTTCTTCTAAATTTACTCATTTATTTTATGTGTATGGATGTTTTGTCTGCGTGTATCTCTATGTATCATGCCTGGAGCTTGTGGAGGCCAGAAGAGGGCAGTGGATCCCTCCTAGGACTGGATTTACAGATAATTGTGAGCTGCCATGTGAGTTCTGGGAATTGAAACCAGTTCTGGAAGAGCAGCCATTGTTTTTTATCTGCTAAGCCATTTATCCAGTCCCCATATTATGTGCTTCTGGAACTGGAGTCACAGATAGCTGTGAGCGGCCATGTGGGTACAGGGCTGGGAACTGAACCCAGGTTCTCTGGAAGAGCAGCCAGTGTTCTTAAGCACAGAGTCATCCCTCCAGCCCCCAGCCAGGATGATTTTTTAGGATACCATTGCAACTTCAGCTTTAGTTGCTTTATGTGAGGAGTGCAGTAAAGAAACTGCCAATATGACTGTTCCATGATTATGGAATTTTTTTTGTTTGTTTTTTGTTTGTTTGTTTTTCGAGACAGGGTTTCTCTGTGTAGCCTTGGCTGTCCTAGACTCACTTTGTAGACCAGGCTGGCCTCGAACTCACAGTGGTTCACCTGCCTCTGCCCTGGCTTTTCTTTCTTTCTTTCTTTCTTTCTTTCTTTCTTTCTTTCTTTCTTTCTAGCAGAAGGTTTTTATTTTGACTGAGAGAGATAAAATATCCAGAGGCAACCGGGCATGGTGGTGCACACCTTTAATCCCAGCATTCTAGAGGCAGAGGCAGGCGAATCGCTGTGAGTTTGAGGCCAGCCTGGTCTACAAAGTTAGTCCAGGACAGCCAAGGCTGTTACACAGAGAATCCTGTCTCAAAAAACAAAAACCAAACCAAACACACACACACACACACACACACACACCCACCCACCCACCCCCGAGGCACCTGGAAGAGAGAAAGAGAAGCAGACTGGACATGGCTAAGACTATCTGAGAGAAGAGAGAGTAGCCAGAAAAAGAATAGTGAGATGTAGCCAGGAGCAGGGGATCTGAAAGAGCAGGGATCTGGGATGAGAAGGCCAGGGTGCTAGTGAGGACTTTGAAATGTATAACTAGTTCTCTGAGTAGGGACTGAGTGAGCCTGGAGCCTGGCATTGACTTTGAGATGCGACCACAGGTGGCCATGTGGCCCTTTCTCCAGAGGTGAGGGAAATAACTCCTTTTGGCAGATGGGAACTGGTTTCACAAGTTCCTGAGGAAAAGTGGCTTTTATCTAATTGCTAGAAATCCTCCTATAATCTAGCTTGAACTCATTTCTGGATATTTGGACAGCCTGAGGCCTAACAGTTACCTTCTCATATTGCCTCTTAATTTCTTCCCACTGATACTATGGGTTACCTTTTTTTTTTTTTTTTTGGTTTTTTTCGAGACAGGGTTTCTCTATGTAGCCTTGTACTATGGGTTACTTGATTAAAAAAAGATTAGCTTGTAGATCAGATTGTAATGTTTATGTGGGAGTCTTTTTGCAAAAATAGAAGCGCTCTATTTGATCAGAAAGAGGTTAAAAAAAAAAAAAAGGAGATGATATTGAGTTAGTTAAGACTCCCTCCCCCCATAGAAGCTTGCACATAGATTTAGTGGAAGGGCTGATATGAGGAAGGACACTGTGTTGGTCACTCATCTCTACTCTTCACACCTTGTTTCCACTCCCTTATATAATCAGTCGAGTGTTCTTAGATTCCATCTCACTGAAATTGGTCCCCTGCATCCCCTGCCTCTCCATCCAAGGAGCTCAGCATTGCTGGGGAGAAGGCATCTATAGGATGATGCAGTGCTGGCTGTGTGGCACACACCTTTGGTCCCAGTGCTCTTTGATCCCTGGACTCTCGTAGACCAGGCTGCCCTTGAACTCACAGAAATCCACCTGCCTCCTGAGTGCTGGGATTAAAGGCGTGCACCACCACCACCCAGCTTTTATGTATTTATTTATGTATTTATTTATTTATTATTTATACAATATTCTACCTGCATGTGAGCCAGCAGGACAGAAGAGGGCACTAGAGTACTAGATCTCATTACAGATGTTTATAAGCCACCATGTGGTTGCTGGGAATTGAACTTAGAACCTTTGGAAGAACAGCCAGTGCTCATAACCTCTAAGCCATCTCTCCAGCCCTCAAGACAGGGTTTTCTACATAGCCCTGACTTTCCTGGTCTTGGTTTGTAGACCAGGGTGGCCTTAAACTCACAGACATCCATGTGCCTCTGATACCCGGAGTGCTTGAATTATAGGTGTCGGCCACTGCACCCAGCTCTAAAATCTGTTTTTTGATACAGGTTTTCTATATATAGCACTAGCTGTCCTGGAACTTGCTATGTAGCTCAGGTTGGTCTCAACAGAGACCTGCCTGCCTTTGCCCGCCCCCATTTTTCCCCATCCGAGTGCTGGTGTTAAAGGTATGTGTTGGCCTGGCAGACCATTTTGTTGTTTTCATTTTCTGAGACAGGGTTTTTACTTTGTAGCCTTGGCCTGGAACTTACTATATAGACCAGGCTGACCTCTAAGTCACAGAGCTGCCTGTCTCAGTTTCCTGAGTGCTGGTATTAAAGGCTGTGCCATCCCACCTAGCTTCTGGCACAAGACTAATCACAGCACTGGGGAGGAGGAGGTAGGATTCCTGTGCTTTACTGACCAGCCAGTGCAGCCTAGTTGGTAAGCTCACGTCCCAGGGAGACATCATCTTAGAAACAAGGTGAGTGGCTCTTGTGTAATGACACTCAAGGTTGATCTCTGGTCTCCACTTATTCATGCACTAACTCTACAGGTATCTATATTATTTGTGCATTTGTTCACAATGAACAAAGAAGTAGAAGTAAAGAATTTGTTATCAGACCAGAAATAAAAGTTCACATCCTGTCAAAGTTCCCATATTATGGAAGGATAATTGTTTTTTGAGACAGGGTCTGTGTATCTTGCTGGCCTGAAACTCATTGTGTAGACTAAACCTACCTGGAACTCAAGAGAGATGTTTTCCTTCTGAACACTGGGATTAAAGGCATGTACCACCACACCTGGCTTACCTACAAATTTAAAGTACCCGGCTTGTTAAAGATTTAAGTTCTATGAACTAAAAGGAATTTTAGGCTAATTATGTCAGCACTGTCTCTTGCTCTGACAAGGCGCCATGTAAACACATAGGTCACCTGGGGATTTCCAAGCACTTCTTACTGTTCACAGGGTCCACCTTCCCTTCCCAGCGCCTACGCGGGGCAGTTCACAACTTCCTGTTGTAGGCAAGTCAGCGAGAACTTCATGGAGAGACTGTGTCTCCGTTCTCCCCACAACAAAAGAAAAAATATTATTCTTAGTAGAAACAAGGTAGAAAATGTGTACCTCAGAAACCGCAGAGCTTGACTGCACATAATTGAGAATGGCTTAACTAAAACGATAGTCAGATTGATGACAGTCCTAGCTTTTAGGACTCTAAGGCATGGGGATAGCCACAGATTCAAGGCTAGCCTGGGTCACACAGTGAGTTCCAAGCCACCCTGGGAGTGAAATGCTGTCTCAAAAAAAAAAAAAAAAAAGTTGCGCTGTGGTAGAGCATGCCTTTAATCTCAGCACTCTGGAAAATGAGAGAGACAGCTCTGTGATTTATAGGTCAGCCTGGTCCACAAAGCGCCTGGGATTACAAGTGTGCATCACCACACCCAACATTTGATGAATTCTTATAATGATCTCACTCAAGTGGCTATTTCTGAGATGAAAAAGAATTTTTTTGGAATGCATAAATCCCCTTCACGTACTCTCTTGGTATTCTCTAGCCACCTGAGTGCTCGAATTGTAGGCCTGTGCAACACCCTACCCCATGTTTGGTTTTGTCTTTTTGCAAATTGAATTCTATAGTATATAGGTTGAATGCCCGCTTTCTTTTCCTCAACTTGAATTCTGTGGTTCTTTTGGGTTTTTCCATCACAGCAATTTGTTATGCATTGCACTGTTGCTAGGCCATATTGGTTGTTTCCAGTTTGGAGCTAGTTCCTGTGACATTGCATGAGTATTCCTGTACATGTGCTGTAAGGCATGTGTGTACTTATCTCTGTTGGGTATGTGGCTTAGTATTGCTGGTCATAGAGTGGCTGTAATAGGAATGGCCCAAGTGTTTTACACTCCTGCTCGCAGTGCCAGAGAATTCTAGAAATTTTACCTTCTCTGTTTCTGTTCTTGTTCTTCTCTTGTGTCTGCCCCATGACAGCCAGTGAGATCTTCTTTTTCTCTTGAGACAGGGTTTCTCTGTGTAGCCTTGACTGTCCTGGACCAGGCTGGCCTTGAACTCACAGCAGTCCACCTGCCTCTGCCTCCTGAGTGTTGGGGTTAAAGGCGTGTGCCACCATGCCCGGCTGCCAGTGAGATCTTTCTGATTCAAATCATTTACTCTGCAGCTTGGGCTCTTTTCACTGCAGCCAGAGTATAATTCAGGCCTTATGTGATCTGTCCTGGCTACTTTCTTATGTGGTGTCCTCCCCTCATTCCTTTCTCTTCCAGTCTCATGCCTTATTTTTGTCTCTTAGATTCTGTTCTCAGGAACTTCATACATGCTGTTTGGCTTGGGATCTCCTGATCTTTGCCTTGTTGCTTTCTTTTTAATTTTGAGGTTCTCCAGTGTTACCTCAGAGATGCCTTCCCTGAACATCATTGTTTTGAAGCAGCTTTTCCCACCTAATTCCCACCTATTCCCCAATTCCTGTCTATTACCCACCTATCCCCTGCTCTCCTCAGAGCACTTTTTAGTGCCTAAGTCATTTTTAGTTATGGGTGTGCTTATTACCTGTCTTTCTCTGACAGCTAGCTCTCTTGTGGGTAAGGAAATACCTATTTTGTTTACATTTGTGTTTCCAGCACCAAAGTGCTTTCATTCAGTAAAGCATACAGTAAGAACTTCGTAAATATTTACTAATGGATCAACTTGTTCTGATGAGAAATGTGATTAGTAGTAACTTTGGGGTCCTAGCCGTTTGGTCCTCATTCAGAGATGAAATAAAATTTCTCATTAAGTTTTAAATCAAAGATATTATAAAGATTGACCAGGGCATAGTGGCATATGTTATTAATCCTAGCACTTGGGAGACAGAGGCAGGTGGATTTCTGAATTTGAGGCCAGCTTGATCTATATACAGAGTTCTAGGACAGCCAGGACTATACAGAGAAACCCTGACTTGAAAAAGCAAACAAACAAAAATCATAAGGATGGCTTTTGCTAGCTTACCTTGCATTCTAAGTCCTTCCGGAGGCCGGAGGGTGGGATCTGTGCTGGGCAGCTTCAAGTGAGCCTTACAGTTGGAGCTGAGAAAGAGTCTTCATCTCAGAGAAAGATGAGAAGCTGCTATTTGGGATGAACTTGGACTTGTTTTTGTTTTTGTTTGTTTTTTGAGACAGTTATCGACTACATGTCCCTGGCTGGCCAACTCACTTTGTAGACCAGGCTGGCTTTTAACTCAGAGATCCACTAGCCTCAGCCTCCTCAGTGCTGGGATTAAAGGCATGAGCCACCCACTAACTTGTTTGTTTTGTTTTGTTTTTTGTTTTTAAATGAGAGACAGAAAAGGAGTGGATTCAGGTGGGAGAGGTGGTGAGGAGGAGTAGGAGGAGTAGGAGGAGGGGAAGCTTATCAGGATATATTATGTGAGGAAAGAAAAAAAATCTATTTTCAATAAGAGGAAAAAAAAAGACCCATAAATTTATTATTTCAAAAGGGCACTCTTGATTCCTCTATGAATGGAAAGCCAGTATCTTGTGCCATAAAAATCAGCATAATCAAAACAAAACAACGTCATTAAACTCCTACCAGATCTGTGGCCTGCACAAGGCTCTGAGACCTTTTCTCTGTTGAAAAAAGGAAGTGTTCACGGAGTGTGGAAAGCGCGCCAGCGGTCAGCGGGACTGTCTCCCTAGTAACAAACTGAAGGGAACTGCAGAGGGAAGGAAGGCTCCACTCTGGGTCCGCTGCTCTTTGATTGGTGTGGCTCCCAGCAGCCGCGCAGGTGTGTCCTGCCATGCCCAGCACGCCTTGGGAGCCTGTGCCTCTGTTCTCAAGGCTGGCCTTCTCTTCCGTTCTGGGCAGACTGGAGGTCGGCTCAGGCTGAGCTGATGGCTTCAGCAGTCAGATGTGTGACTGTGTGCCCTGTCAGAATACTGATCACTGTGGCTCACTGTCCCTCGCAGACTTCACACACCTGATGGAGTGTGTGCTTCTTACCTCATATGCATTGCCATTCTGTCTGACAACTCTTCCTTTCAGGCTTGAGGTGACACAAATATTATGCACTCCTGTTGACTCCATCCATGCCCTGTCCCCATGGAGCTGTGAGGTTACCTTGTCGTCTTTTGATGGATTTTCTTTCAGATCACCTCTGCCAGCTCTCAAACTCTCAAAGGACACATTCTCTGCAGGACCACTATGAAGGACTCATCAGCATATTGCTTGAACTGAGCGGGTGGCTTAATAATGGACTTGGACAATGTTCCCTCATGCTTTGGAGACAAGGTAAAGCAGTCCTGAAGCGTCTTTGTACCAAATGGAGTAGTGCATCTCTTTGTTGTCACTTGAACAACTTTCACAACAATAAATTTCATAAATTAATGTTTTTTTTGTCTCTATTTTCCTTAATTTTTGTTTTGGCTTATTTTGCAGCCCTTCTAAGGATTTTCCTTATGGCCATCTTTTTCAGCTTTTCTCTTTAAATGTAGAAACACCTGAGGTTTTGGAAAATGTTATTACCTATTAGTTGGCTCTGAGTGATGGTTCTTGGCTTATTTACCATTGCAGTTATTTTTATGAAGTAAAAACAAAAACCAAGAAAATCAAAATCTGAGATGGTAGCATGGGATATTTAGAGCTAGATTTCAGTTCAAATCCCTATTCCTTTAGCATTATATGAGAGCTGTGGGTGTAACTCAGTGATATAATGCGTGCTTGGTTAGATCCCCAGCACCGTGTGTGTGTGTGTGTGTGTGTGTGTGTGTGTGTGTGTGTGTGTAGAAACATAATGTTGATAGAGCTCTTGCCCACTTCTTCCCCTGAGATGGGTTCTTCCCTAATGCAGGCTGGCTTTGAATTTTTCTTTTCCGTCCTCCTGAATGCTAGAATTAGAGGTATATACCACCACATCAGGTATGCACATCTGGGATCAGATTTAGAGCTTGATGCATGCTGAGCAAATACTCCCCATAAATTGAGGTATGTCCACTGTCCACTATAAGCTCTTCCATATAGAAATAGTCCTTGAAAAATTTGCTGCTGAAACAGACTCTATACTTGGGCATGCTGAGCTGTTAATTGTGTCTGGCTGTGCTCTGCTTCAGACACAGCTAGTCTGCAGACTAGCATGACAACTCATGGCAGTCCGATTCGGTGCTGGGTCATCTCTGGACAGTGTATTTTCAGGGTTCATCTTATCCCGAAGAGAACATGTGTTATGGATCATTTCCCAGTTCGTTAAAAATAAATAATCCAAGCATTATAGTAATTATCAGAAGGAAAATGACAAGAAGACACAAATAAAAACCATACTCTGCAAGGATTATTAGATCAGAAGTGGCATCTGCTCTTGTTCATATGTAGTGCTGTGCCAGCTCTCTACCTTCCATCATTCTGTTCCTGATTTATACCCCAGCCACCAAAGAGACTTGGTGTCTGCCAGAAAGATAAAGGGTATAGTTTTCACCCTGAGTTTATAGCACTAATACGAACCTTTAAATGATTCTTCTATAAATGAGTCTGATTAACTGAAAGATGACCCACAGATCTCTTCAAGAAGCTACTGACAGATTTTAAGCAGGAGCGTTGGTTGCTTAGTTTCTGACTAGCCAGTATCCCACTAATGTGCTTCATTCATATTTAAGTACTCTATGATAGCCTAACTGTGGATACAATGGCATTCTTTTCTGTCCTTTAAAAGATGAGTCCCTGCCCCTTAGAAATGTATAGATCTGTAAGTGGAATGCATTTTACTTCCACAGCTCAGTATCAGGCATTAGTGACAGTTGTTTGGGAGATTTGCTATCTTACTCATTTTTCTTGAAGGCTTTAGCCTTATATGTTTAAATCTAAGGAAATTTTTACTTCTGTGTTTTATTTCATAATTAAGATTAATTTAAGCCAGGTGTGGTGGCACATACCTTGAATCCCAGCACTCGGGAGGCAGAGGCAGGCAGATCTCTGTGAGTTCGAGGCCAGCCTGGTCTACAAAGTGAGTCCAGGACAGCCAAGGCTACACAGAGAAACCCTGTGTCGAAAAAAAATCAAAACAAAAACCAAAAAGCAAGGAAACAAACAAAAACAGATTGAGTTACAGGTGGTTGTGAGTTGCCTGATCTGGGTGCTTGGAACTGAATTTAGGTTCTCTGCAAGAGTAATATAGTCTTTGTCTTAGTTACTGTTGTATTGCTGTGAAGAAACACCATGACCAAGGCAACGTAATAGGAGAAAGGATTTAGTTGAGGGCTTGCTTACAATTTCAGAGAGTTAGTACATACTCATCATGAAAGGAAACATGTCAGTATGCAGGCAGATGCTGGAGTAATACATCCTAATCTGTAGGCAGAGCGAGAGAGAGAGAGAGAGAGAGAGAGAGAGGACACACACACACACACACACACACACACACACACACACACACACACACACACACACACTCTGGGCTTGGCATGCTTTTGAAACCTCATAGCCAGTGACGCACCTCGTCCAACAAGGCCACTCCTTGGTAACTAAGAATTAAAGTATATAAGCCTATGGGGACACTCTTATTCAAGCCACTATACACTCTACCACTGAGTGTTCTCTGTAGCCCTTAAGATTTTTTTGCATCTGTCTGTCTGTCTAGTGTGTGTGTTTGCATGTGTGCATGAGAGTTCAGAGAACAACTTTCAGGAGTTGCGTTTCTCCTTTCACAGTATAGATCATAGGGATTGAACCCAGGTTGTTAGGCTTGGTGACAAGTGGCTCCACTGCTCAGCCATCTTGTTGTGTTATATTTGGTAAGTGTGCTGGATAGTTTTATGTCAGCTTGACACAAGCTAGAGCTCCCTGAAAGGAGGTAACTTCAGTTGAAAAAATGCCTCCATAAGATCTGGCTGTAAGGCACTTTTAAAATTAGTGATTGATGGGGGCGGGCCCAGCCCATTGTGGGTGGTGCTATCCCTAGGCTGGAGGTCCTCAGTTCTATAAGAAAGTAGGGCAACCAAGCCATGGAGATTAAGACCCCAAGCAACACATTTCCATATCTTCTGTGTCAATTCCTGCCTCCAGGTTCTTGCTCTGTTTTAGTTCCTGTTCTGACTACCTTTGATGATAAGCTATGATGTGGAAGTATAAACTGAGTAAACCCTTTCCTCCCCAAGTTGCTTTGGTTATGGTGTTCCTGTCCCCCCCCCCCCCCCACAGGGTTTCCCTGTGTAGCCCTGCCTGTCTTGGACTCACTTTGTAGACTAGGCTGACAGTTATGGTGTATTATCATAGTAATAGTAACATAAATTAAAACAGTGAGCTTTTTTCCTTTGTTGTTGTTGTTGTTTGTTTTTTTATTTATTTGATATGTGCTAATGTTTGCTTAAATAAATATACGTGCATTATGTGTGTGCCTGGTGCCCTAATAGGCCAGAAGGGACATTGGAACATGTATTATTTAATTTTCTATTGCTGTAATAAAACAATATGACCCAGCTGGAGAGATGGCTGAGAGGTTAAGAGCACTGGTTGTTCTTCCAAAGGTCCTGAGTTCAATTCCCAGAAACCACATGGCAGTGCAAACCATCTATAATGAGATCTGGTGCCCTCTTCTGTCGTGCAGGCCTACATGCAGGCAAAACACTGTATACTTAATAAATAAATCTTTTTTTTTTGATAATGGTTCTTTAAAAAATTTTAGAGATTTATTTATTTATTACATATACTGTGTCTGCCTGCATGTGTGCCTTTCTCGTTTAAGACATCACATTTTACTCCTTGGCTCCCACGGGCTGATGATAGTCTCATGATACAAAATGCATTCAGTCTGACTTTAAGTCTCAGTAGTCCTTAAAGTTTCAGTGCTGTTCAGAAATCCAGAGTCCAAAAATCTCATTTGAACTCAAGGTATCCCCCACCCCCTTTCGAGACAGGGTTTCTCTGTGTAGCCTTAGCTGTCCTAGACTCATTTTGTAGATCAGGCTGGCCTCAAACTCACAGAGATCTGCTTGCTTTTGCCTCCCTGAGTGCTGGCATTATTAGGTGTGTTCTACTGTGTCTGGCTTCAAGGCAATCTCTTAATTGTGATCTCTTGTAAAATAAAAACAAAACAAAGTTATGTACTTTTAAGGTATAATGGCATAGAATATACATTTGCATTTCAAAAGGGAGGAATAGAGGCACTGTGAGAAAATACTTGGATTGAAACAAGACTAAAACTCATCAGGGCAAACACTAAGCTCCATGTCCAGTGTCTGGGACATTTTAAAGGGCTTAGATCCCCCTACCCATCCTGCTTTGCTGCCAGCAACACAGACCACTTTGTTAGACTGGTTTCACATATACTTCTCCTTGGCAGGAGATGTCTCATGCCTCTGCTGTCCAGCATCCTGGGGTCTCCACTATAACTCCTGCTTCATTTTCACAGCCTCACACAGTGGCCTCTCAGGGTGTTCCTGTAGTGATTCCAGCACTGTTCTGTGTCGCCTGGCCTCAGTGGCTTTTTAAAACCATGGAGAAAGCATCCATAATCACTCCACTCTTGCATCTTTGTATGTTTCTGAAGGAGGACCATGTGACTACACTAGCAAGTTTGACTGACAGCTTGGCATGAATCCTGTCCCACTTGAATTATATTAGCAGCAGTTTTGGTGTGCAGTTTCTATCCAGGAGCAGGAAACCCCTTAGCTTTCTTTCACAACTTAGAAGCCTTGGGGGCTGGGGTATTGCCTTGTGGGTGGGTACCCTTCCTATTCCAATGCAGAGCAAGAAGCTTCCCCTTTAATGGTGCTAAAGTCTTTAACAATTAATCCTTTCAGCCCACAGCCTGACTGTAACATTAGGCTTCACAGTGCACTATTTTCTTTCCCAACTACAGTTTGTATTTCTTTTGTCCCACTTGCTCTCTTTTATTGTAGACTGGCATAAGATTTGTTAATTATGACGATTTTACAGACTCAGTGTTATACAGTTCAAAATTTACTCTGCCAAAAAAGTTAAAAACTACTTTTTAAGTTAGCCTCATGTAAGCTCTCAAGAAATGGGCAGAAAATAGCTAGATATTTCCAACATATCACAGAAATGGCCGCTGGCCCAGTTGCTAATTCAGTGTTTACTTTTTCCTGAAACATGAACTGGGTTTCTATGGTATGTATTACTCTTCGCACTACTGTCTTCCAGGTTTCTACCAGACAGAAGTCCAAACTCATCCACAGTCTTCCAAAAACCATAGTCATGTTCTTCGTAGCAATTCTCCACTTTCTGTTCCCACCTCTGTTTTAGTTACTTTTTGTTGCTGTGATAAAATGCCATGACCAAAAGCAACTCACGGAAGAGTTTATTTTTGCTTTTGGTTTCAGAGAGTTAGTTCGTAATGAACTGGAGAGTCTAATTATCGTTTAGTTGCTCAGTCCACAAGGCTGGGTGTCAAAGTAGTCTCAACCTGGTGTTGAAGGCCTGGAGGGTTCCTGGATAGCTCCTGGTCTGCTATCTACATTATTGTAGCAACAGGGTAGATAAACTTGCCATCGAGAGTTGGAGCAGGTAGGCAAAACCAATGTTTCCTTCTCCTGGGCCTTTTTTTTTTTTTTAAAATCTGTGTTGCCATCAGAAGATGCTGTCCACATTTAGGACAAATCTTCCCGCTTCAAGTAATCTGATTAAGAAAAACCCTTACGAGCAGGGCGTGGTGGCAAGCAAGGCGTGGTGGCTCACACCTTTAATTCCAGTACTCAGGAGGCAGAGGCAGGTGGATCGCTGTGAGTTTGAGGCCAGCCTGGTCTACAAAGGAAGTCCAGTGCAGCCAAGGCTACACAGAGAAACCCTGTCTTGAAACACACACACACACACACACACACACACACACACACACACACACACACACACACACACACACACGGTGAGCAAGTTATGAGGAGCAGTCCAGTAGGCAGCACTTCTCTGTGGCCTCTGCATCAACTCCTGCCTCCAGGTAACAGGTAGCTGCCTTGTTTGAGTTCCTGCCATGATTCCCTCAGGGATGGACTATTACATGGCAGTGTAAGTGAAATAAACACTCCCTTGCCTCCAAGTTGCTTTTGGTCATGGTGTGTCATTACAACAATGATAACCCTATCTAAGTTGCAGGGTGGTAGAGTAAATAAAGAAAACAAACAGAAATATTCAGAAAACATCAAGGAGAGTGATGTCTGGGAACCTTGAAGTAAAAGAAGGTGGGTTATGCACCTCATTGCCTCAGTGGATTAGCTAGAGAAGGCACGGGCCTATGGAGACGTCAAGACTTTAGATGTGGGCAAAGAGCTGAGGGTAATCAGGGATTCTGGCCTCAATTTTCTAGGGTACAACCCCTTACTTTGAAGTAAGCCTAATTTTAAGCTCTCATGGTAGACATGGTATCCAGGCATATAAGTCTACCTGGTATAGATATTGCTAGGATTTCAGATCTGGGATAAGTGGCTGAGGAGTTTATTTAACATGTAAAAGTGGACTTTACCTCCAGGTTCTCCCAGCATCCCTCAGTCCCTACCTGAATGTTCCAGCCCGGGGGGCGGGGGGGCTGGGCTTCCTCTTCCCCAGAGGCTTCTCACTTCATAATCCAGACGTTTTGATTCTCTCTCCCCTCCTTCTCCCTCTCCCTCCTCCCTTCTTCTTGTCCCTCCCTCTGCCCCTCCTTCTCCCTCTCTCCTCCCTCTCTTTCCTCTTTCTGCATTTTCTTTCTCTCTTGGCATGTATTCTTTTCTCTGTTTCTTTTCCCATCTGTCCTATCTCCCTCTGCGTGGTGACTTCCCTGGCCCCATCACTGGGACTAGTGAACCCACCTGAGGGCTTCATTCAATAAATCTCCCTTTGTACTTTAATTTGTCTTGAATTGGATGATTTCTTTCATGGAGAATACCTATCAGCCATGTCAGTTATATTACCAGGGGCCATCTTGTACATCTGTGTTCTTGGCATTTTCAAGTTTACCTGTATTGACTTGGTGTCTCTTTTTTTTTTCTTATTCGAGACACGGTTTCTCTCTGTAGCCTTGGCTGTCCTAGACTCACTTTGTAGACCAGGCTGGCCTCGAACTCACAGTGATCTGCCTGCCTCTGCCTCCTGAGTGCTGGGATTAAAGGCGTGCGCCACCACGCCCGGCGGTTTCTCTGGTTTTCTGTTTCTTTCTTTATGTGTATGCCTGTTTAAATGTTTGTGTATGGATAGATGAACATCTGTATGAGGTGCTTGTGTAACTGTGTACATGTGTGTTTAGGACAGAGGAGAACATTGAGTGTAGTTCCTGAGGTACTTACTGTTCATGTATCTTAAATGTTTTTTTTGAGAAAGCATTGAGAGTTGGGGAGTATGTTAGTTATCCATCAGTGTAAGAGGTAAGCATCTTGAGTAGGGAAGAGGCTAATGTAAGCTAAGTGTTTTAGGCCTGTGGCGAGCAGTACAAGGTGATGGGAAGAAAGTGCTCACATGACGGTTAGGGAGCCAAAACAAGAAGAGGAAGAGACAGGCTTCCTCATCTGTGTGAAGGAGGTGTCCCCAGTGACCTCAAGCACTACCTACTGGCCCCATTTTTTAAAGGTAGCACCTCCCAATTGCACCAGTTGGGCAGCAAGGCCTTTACCACCTGAGCCTTTGTGAGGTACTCCAGATGCAAAGAAAGATGGAGGTGAGGGCAGAAGGGTTTAATCAATGTCAGGATTGTCCCCCAGAGACGCTTGTCCGGCCAGAGAAGGCTGGATTTTGATGTTTCATGTTATTGTTCATCCCCAAGTAAGAAGTCCTTTGCATGCTCATGAACGTGTACCAGAGTTGAGACCCGAGTCATCTTTTACTTTTGCATGAAGGGGCTGTTTATTAAGGAGCTGATTCCAACAATGCTGTTTCCTCCTACTGTTCTTCTTTTGCCCTTGTCACTCAAGGCAGAGGATCGTGAGCATGCTGAGGAGACTACTACTATTGTTCCCTCAATCATATGAATGGGGCTGCAGGGGATGGAAGAGATGCATGGGAGGCTCTGCTGTCACTGAGAACTTTGTCTGGCTTCAGTAGTGCTAGGTTCAGCTTGCTGCCTGAAGGTCATTCTGAGGGAAGAGAAAGACAGTGGTTACTGCTCTTAACCCGGGATGTTGACAGCAGGCTTGGTAAGTGCCAACCTATCCAGCCCTACGAGATCACATAGCAGTGCGTCAGGGATGGAGAGAGAGCATCTGCCTGGGAGCACCTAGAGAGTTTAGCCTAGGGGAGAAGGAATTTGAGGAGAGTCCTCTGGCAGGAGGGGAGTCAACCCAGACACAGCAGATGTAAGACACTGACTCAGGGGGCACAAGATCCTGAGTGGAGCACATGCTGGCGCTGGCACCATGCTGGCTGTTTAGTAACTAAACTTTTACTGCTATCGCATGAGCTACTGGGGCTGTGCTTCTTGTCACTGCAGTGTAGCTCAGATGCCATCATCTGATCTGTCCCCCTGGTCAGGCTGGCTTGTGTTAACAGCCCCTCATAGCACCAGTATAAAAGAATGGGAGCATGAAAGCCACCCTGAACAGTTGCTGGTGTTCTCTCATTCAGACACCCTAGAAATGGATTTGGGCCTGGATGCAGGTAAGTATGGGGACAAGGACAGTTTAAGGTTTGAGTCATGAGAAGCTGATGTTTCCTGGGTCACGTTCACACTGCTTGTACAGGCAGATCAGGAATATGTGCAAGGTCCTGGATTGGGAACAAAGGAAAGCAAGCAAGCAAGCAAACAAAGAAAAAACAAACAAGGAAGAGTTGTATTTAATTTTCTTACCGATCTCAGCAGTTGGACAGGGGCATCCTTTATAGGAAATGAAGATACCACTGGTGGCATATTCATGTCTGCATACAGGCCTGAAAAAAGGAAGGACCATCTTGTGACAGGAGTTTAGGGAAAGGATAACCTGAGTGGCTTGTTTGACCACAGTCACAAGTGGGACCTCTGACCTGTAAGTGGCCCCAGGGGGAGTCACTGCCTCACCTAATCAACACGGGGACATGGATACTGTACACCCCAGCCTATAGGATGGGGCCAAGCTACGGTGTATGAGAAAAGAGTCTCCAAAGCAGGTGGGGACCTGGTGGTGTCCTAACATTGAGGACAGTGATGCAGTACCTCACTCCAGGACCTGGCTGGAGCGGCACAACCATCTGATGGTCAGTCCACTATTTGGAACTATAATAGAACTAACGAGGAATGTGCACGCCTGGTGTGTGGCGCCATCGTCATTGTTGTCCAATGAAGTAATGGCATACTCTTAAGTGTCCTAACCCTAATGTCTGTGGGGGTGGGTGACCCAGGTCAACTGCTCATCTGTGTATTCTGACAGTCCTGCATCAAGCCACCTGTAGACAAGACTTCCTGGGCGCTGCAGAGGAGGCCATTTGATGTGCTCCCCCTTTCTATCACCACATGCTTCACTTCTGGGAAGAGAAGGTGAGGTCTAACCCGCAGAAACAGGGTGGCCTTGTGCTCAGTGCTCAGTGACCTCCATGTGTTCTTCCCCTTGGGCCTCTCCTGGGTGCTGAGTGTGCCAGCATCGGAGTTATTAATTCCACATACCTTTGAAATTAGCCCAGCCCTTCTTCGCGACTTCGGACATAATGCCTTCCACCTCTTCCTTCTGTAAAACACAGGAGGACATTTTCAGTAGAGCCGTGCAGTCCTCAGCTTGGCCTGAAGGCCCAGGAGCATCAGCTCAGCTTGCTGGTTCCTGTGGGATTTCTCTAGTTGACAGGTCTGTCACACGTCAAGGGCAAATGTGGAAGTGGATCTCCATGCATCGATGGGGCTCTTGTTTTTGGGCCCCAGTTGGGTTTTGTAGCCCTTGTGGCTCTTTGAGCAGAGTGGTATTGGCCTGGTCAGTGCTGCTCTGCTCCAGAGACAGCTTTGGGACTTGAGGAGAATCTTGGTGTCCACAGGAAAAAGAACTGGCAGGAGCTGGTCACTGCTGCACGCTCTGACATGGGTTCGAGGATGTCTAGGTCTCGGCCTCTCCCTGTCTTAAAACTCCCTTCTCTCCCATGTGACCCTCTTGTGAGGCATGCACTGTTGCTTCTGCACCTCTGCTTCCTTCTCAATGCTCACCCTCCTTGTGGGAAGTTATGCTAGTGCAGCACTGGCATGGGGTTCCACTGTAGCAGTACCCTCGTGTCTGCACAGAGCGGATACTCTTTAAACTCTCCCCCTTAACGGCCCAGGGATAAGTGTTTGGACAAATGACTGTGTCCCCTGTCATATGAGTAGCTATATGATGGCAATCCTACTCGCTCCTTTTCACCGAGTCACAATTCTGGAACATCCTGTCACTGCCTTGCTAAAGAGAGATGGAGGGATTACTGGCATTGGAGCGACCCCAGAGTCTGCCACTTGGCTGACTCCTCATATCTGGGGCTGCTAAAAGGGCAGAATTCCTAATCCTGTGCCTGGGCACCCACTATGGGTCTCTCTCTTGCATGTGGCACCTGCCCTTCAGGATCTTCCCCCCTGTTTTATGTGTTTGTATGTATGCTCCTTGTAGCCCCGCCCCCATGGATGTCAGTTGGGTATGGGCCACTGTGGTTTAAGAGCTCTCCAGAGAGCCAGTTAGGCACCTGCAGCTCTGTTACAAAGGAGGTGTGTGCTGTAGTCTCCATTGCCCTCTCTTTCCCCGAGTCCTGAATCACTGAGTGTCTGGCCTTGACATGGTTTCCCACCTATCATGGGTCAGCCTAGAAGGGCACATCAACTTACAGCTTCAGGGGGCTTCACGCTGTGCTTTGACCTGCCAGCAACAAAATACGGAGATATGTTAGGTTCATGAGAAGGGAACTGCTTACGTTTAGAGCTCAAGTCTTATCTCAATTGATTTTGAGAGCATCAGCTGTAGACTGGGCTCTGCTAAGGAGAGTAGACATGTGAATGAGGTCATGTAAGCCTAGATTCCCAATTCTTGTAAGGACTCAGATATTTGCCCAGACCCAGAACCCATCAACCGGTGTGTCTGTTGTAGTACCTCGTGAGCTTGATGTTTGGTTCCAGTTTGGAATCTGAAATCTTGCTGCTATGAGAGATATATAATTGCTGAAATGACAAGAGTGAGCATGAGTGAAACATGGGGCCAAGGCCTTTCCCACTGCTGTGGGGGAAACCGAGGCACAAGGGGCCTCAGGCTTTTGGCACCAGCTCATCCCATGCACCTGAGTCCTTGGACTTCTTCTACGTTAGTCAGCCTTCATTTCTCAGCACTCACCGTTTTCCCAGTGGCAAAGTGCTCACCATCCTTTGTGATGTTAACTTTGTACTGGACTTTGAGGAGATTGTCTTTTTGTGAGGCCAAGCCTACATAGGTGATCTTTGTACTCAGGTCACTCATCTGTTTAAAGGAGACTCCAGTTAGTGTGGGGTAGAGGATGGGAGGCGCCCTGTCATGACCCAGGCATGCATCCTTCTGTCTTTGCTGAGACACTGCGTTGGGTCCTGTGGGCTTGGCCACCCAGCTGGGTCCGGTGCAGCTGAGAAAAAGAAATGCCAGGCCCATTCCCACCCCTTGCCTCTGTTTGCTTCCGTGTATGGAGGTTGGGGCAGAGAACTTGTGTAATATTGCTTTCTACCAAGCCTATCAAAGCAGAGTGTTTCTCTGTCCTTGCGTCCTGCAAGCCCACGTGTGCACTCTGTGGTACAGATGCTTGTGTGCTGTTTCACCTGATCATGGGACCTAGTGAGGTGGGCGACACACGCTTAATATTTATGGGCTTATGAGCCAATAACTCCCTCTCCCCTCTGTCCCCAGAGCCTGCCCCTGTGGACTTGACCTTATTTATGTCTGCAAGAATTTTTAAATCTCATTCGCTCCATCACCTTCTTCCTGAGAAGTGACAACATTCTGAGCTGATGTCTAGAGTGTTGGGGACCAGGGACTGATGGAGGACACTCACCTGGACAGAGCTATTCTTGGCCACATGTTTCACAAGTGTCTTCAACATGGAGGAGGAAATAGTTAGAGCAATGCTGGCATTTTTGGGAGCTTGAGGCAGCCGACCTGCAGGTACAGGCACTGAATTTTTGCTGAAATTGGCTTCAGCCTAAGGAAGGGAGGTAGAGAAACGTCTGTGTGAGTTCCTGAGACTGTCACCAGCGTGTAGGCCTTGTGGCCTTGCTGTGGGTGCAGGGCGAAGAGGCGTTAGCTTCAGTGGCAGTGCAGCAGCCTCAGGGCAGTCAGACTTTCCTAGGGGGCCACTAACCTTCCCATGAAAGTGCAGGACCTTTCATGATAGATTTCATGGAAGCGTGTGTGCCTGTGCGTCATGGTGCATTGTGTGTGCCCCTGTGTGTCTGTGTGTGCGCGTGTGCTTGTGTGTTTAAAGTCACATCCTCTCCTTGTGACTGTTGTGTAGACCCGAAGGGCCTTCTCCTTTGTGTTTTCTTTGTTCTTCCCTCCCCCTTCCATCCTTCCTATGTTTCATGAACCATCATATGGAGGAAAAAGTTTTAGATATTCTGGCTTTTCTTGGACATTTTCTCGTTCTTTCTCCCTTTGTCCCTTCGTCCTTCCTTCCTTTTATTCACTCCCTCCCTCTCTTCTTCTCCTGCCCTCTTCTTCTCTGTTTCCCTCTCTCAGTTTCACTCTTTATCCTTGTTTGAATTCTGCCCTCATATTTCTGAAGTATAACCTCTTTTTGGAAGGGATGTTAGAACATCCAGACAGGAGCACAGAGAAGAGAGACTTATGCCTCACATCGCCGGTGTTTTCACGTTTTGTGCATCCCTCCATTAGATTTCAGCATGCCTTTAGTGTGCTTCATACTCTCTTCAAAGCATGGCTCTGTCTCCACCTGTAAAATGTGTAGGGGGATCTGACCCTCAGCTTAGCTATGTCCTTCATGTGTGTGCGGGTTGTTTGATGAACTTCATCCCGTACTATGCATTTATTTGCGTTCCAGCACTTGAGTGGAGCTCTTGTGATGAATCTCCGGAAGAGAAGCTGAGTCAACCATGTCTCCTTCTTCATCACTTGTCACAGCCTGGTGTTGCCTTCCTGGTTGGTGGGTGGGCGTTTGGAAGGAGCTGGCACGTTTTGTTTTGTTGTGTATAATCGATGAGATGGAGATGTGAACTGGCCCGTGTTATGGCTGTCTCTGTTGGAGTGCCTCACAGGCCATGATCCTGTGCATTGAAGGGCAGAGAACACTAGGCTGGCCATGTCCTGAATGGGCACTAGGAGCCTGACCTCGGGAAGTAGTTGATGGGTCTGAAAAGAGCTGATCTTTTCACCGTCCTGACCATCTGATCTCTTTTGTGGGCTCAGATATGCTTTCAGCCTTCATCCCGTTGCCATCACAATGACAGTGAATACTTACACAGTAGAGGATGGCGAGTCCTTTGGGATTGATCATGGAACTTTGAACTTGGTACTTGAATAAGCCAGTAGCTGTGGAAGAGAGGAGAGGAGGAGGAGGAATGGGGAGAGCCCAGGTAGCCACTGATGGCTGCCGTGCCCCAAACTCTGCAGCCCTGCTCTCCCCCCAGACATCTGTATGGACAGCTACTTCCGTGTGCCTGCCAGACACAATGTGCAGCTCTCAGTGGCTTCCACATCTCAAAGAGTGCTGCCTGCTTGGGGTTAACCAGCGAGTATTTAGTTATTGTGAGGTGGAGAAGGAAAGACGGGCCAGCTGGACCCAGTATTTAGTCTAGGCTGGGACCCAGTTTCTTACTCCACCTCTGTACGTGGTTCTACCCAACATGGCCTACCAGCTGTGACTGTTGTCATGTATTAGGGATGTTGTGAGAGTTCATGATCTCAGGCCCCAGAGATGAGAGCTGGGGACTGCTCTTGATCCAGACTCCATGCAGTGTGGCTTTTCAGAGCTGTTTGGCCAGGGAAGGTCCATGCAGACCCCTGAGAGGCACTGTGTCCTATTTTCTTCCATGTGGCAGAAGCCAAGTAAGCTGAGGGAAAGGTCAGGTGGTCCGTTCTCTTCCCTACATGTGCTGAGGGGGTTGTGTGGGTCCTTGCCGTTTTTTCGTATGGCATCCCAAGGGCCGTCGTCTGTGGTGTGTCACCCCATGAATTCCCCCAAGGTGCTGGGACCATCTCTGTCTCCTGACAAGGGAACTCCAAGGAAGTACTCACTGTTCTTGCAGTCATTGAAGTCACCGAGGTCGATGGCACAGGAGTTGGATTTCTCCAGCTGTGAAGTCACACAGGGTACCTCAGCTGAGGGAGCATCAGCATCTGTCCTGCCACACCCCTCTCCCTGTTCTCCCCGTGAATTCTCCCTCTCTTGTGCCATCTCCCTGGCGTCTTTTTGGCAGAATCCTTCCTCTGTTTCCACATGTCTTGTGTTATAGTATCGCTCCAGACAGTATGGCCCAGAGGAGCCGATTGTCCATGGCGGCCTGATGGCCCTGGCCTCGTTCCTAAATCTCTCCTAGCATTAGGCCCTTTCCAGGATGCTAGCTTCTCTGTCTGTCCCCTTGTTTCTCCAGTGATTGAAGTCTCTGAGAGATCCCACCTGTTCCTTGGACTTACATTCTCATTCATCTCTGCTGTCAGCAGTACAGGGATGAGGTCATTCAAGGGCAGACTCACGGGCAGTGACACAGTGTCTGTGACTCTGAAAGACATACATGCCATGGTTAAATAAGTTGTCTTCATGATTCCAGACTTGTCCGTGTCTTAAACAAATCATCTCACTGATGAAGGAGTCATGATGAGGCCTGGCTTCTCAAGGTGTGAGTGACCTGAGCTCTTGGCTTGGTCTTTATTCTTCCAGGAAGATACAGAGACACCTGACCAAAGCACAGGACACCTGGCCCAGAGGTCCCCTGGATGGCTTCATCCTTGAGATCCCAGAGCACATGTGTTCACAGAGCTGCCTGTTGTCTTGGTGTAGTTGTGGATCTGACTTCACAACATTCTGAGCTCTAGTTGTGGAAATTATACTGAATGCTCCCCAGGGTGCAGCAGAGGGAAGGGAGGAAATGAACGCTGAATATGCACCGATGGAAGGCATGTCCAGGTTTCTCTGGGCGACCGAGGTTTGAAGGGCCCAGCTGTTCTGCTTGGTCCAGGGCGAGAAGTAGGTCACTGGCCCACAGGCCTGTCAGAGAGGTTTTCTGTGTGGCCTCCTGGCTCTTTTTCCTGTTTTGACTCATGTCAGTGTGGTGTTCAGGGAAGCTATAGGATGAGCCATCAAAATAGAGTGAGGTGAAAAAAAAAATAGAGCGAGGTGCAAGGAAGTAATGTAGGTGCGAGAGGACTGTTATTGCAGGAAGAGGATGTTGTCGGCTCCCTCTGCATTTTCTGATTGTCTAGGGCCCTGCGGTGGAGCAGGTCACCTCTGGGACAGCAACAGGGACCTTCTGATACACCTTTGAGTTGACTGAATTGTGAGGAAAAAGGTTTACTTACGTCTTTAGTAACTTAATGTCCATTGTGTTGACCTGGATGTGGGTGTCTTGGACATCAAGGGTGACACATTGGGTGTTGTTGGAGGAAGTAGCAATTCTCATTGTCACTTCCACCTGGGATTGGAATTGTAGTGTCTGGATGACAGTCCCAGCCAGTCTGTGGAGAAGAAGGGGGGAGGGGAATGAAGTGCTGCTGACACCTGGAGTCCAGCGGAGATAAGGCATTTGGGACTGAGCCTCATGCTTTGGTCAAGGGTCATCCTCTAGAGGGAAGGCGAGCCCCCTAGTCCACATGCTCTTAGGGCCTCAGTCCCATGCCCCAGACTGAAGAGCCTGATCACTTTTGTCAGCCAGTCAATATTTGACAAACAAACATCTCATCCAGCCTTGAGGATGTCACCCGTTGCTGGTGGCACAACTACCAGCCATAAGTTTACCTGTGAGTCTACCACTTGGGCCTTTTCAGTTGTATGGAAATGCACAAGAGAAGTCTTCCAGGAGCAAGCCTGGGCTTGTTGTTGTTGCTTTTTGTTTGCTTGTTTTTAACAGGGTTTCTTGGTGTATCCTTGGTGTCCATGCTGCCCTTGAGATCACAGGGATCTGCGTGCCTCTGCCTCCCAAGTGCTGGAATTAAAGGTGTGTGCCAGCACTGCCCAGGGGAACCCTGAGCTTCCTAACATAGAAATGGTTACATGTATGTATGTATGTATATATGTATGTATGTATGCATGCATATATGTATGTATTTTGTTTTCTCTTGCGTCAGTGTTTTCTTCTCTAAGCCTGGCTGCCTGGGAAGCTAATTAATTTTCTCCTGCCTGTTTTTGTGTCCTTATCATTTGACCATTGCATAGGGGACATGTATCTTAGTCCTGGGTGACGTGGGTAATCGTGGAAGCACACTCACCCATCTGCACCTATGGTGGCAGTAAGCGTAGAGTGGACTTGGATCTCATCGTCTTCCATGGCTATGTCCGTGCTCTCCTCTGTTACTTTGTCAACCTTTAAGCTGTAGAGTGACAACACAGATTCCGCTGTGTCTCATGGAGACACCCTGTCCCTCATGAGCAATACCTGTGAGGCATGGAGCTCACCACCAGCTGAACCCTGCTAGTCCTATGGCCCCTGGAGTTCCCTTCTCCACCCAGTGGTTTAAGCTCAAGAAATGCTGGTTGTGTTTTCCAGAGAGAGTTCCAGTGGGGGTAAGTATGCTGCACTCTGGGTGGGAGGGGGCTCTCAGTGGTCTAGCTGTCGGTTGAGTGTGAGAGGTCCCACTCTCACCTTGTTTGTCTCCAAACCCAGAAAGTTGTCAAGAAAGCACTTACTTGATCAAAAGGTCTTTGGTTTTGGTCTGGAGCACATCTGAAAGGGGGTCTGTGATCTGTTCTGGGACGACATTCTTCACTTCCTCCAGGACGGAGTCTCTTATACTGTTTACATGTTCAACCTCTTCATCCAGGGATGCCTTGACTTTGGAGAGGACCTTTTTGTTCAGGAGTCCATCTCCTGTGTCCTTGCCTCCACCGGACTTTGTTAAGCTGCCCAGGGGACCCCCTAGGAGCATGTCGGTGAGACCTCCAATGGCCTTGGGGCCCGATGAGGACTTTGAGGAGTCCTCATTATCTCCTTTGCCTAGAGGACCAGGAAGGTCAAGGGCGCCTCCCCCTTGCAGGAGGGAATTGGCATTTAAGAGTGAGAGAAGGTCAGCCTCGTTCACCGTGGTTAACACTTTCCCCAGCAGGCCTCCCATGTTCACTTCGTCACACTTCACAATGTCCTCGATCTGTGGGGGCAGAGAGCCCATGAGATCTGAAAAAGATCAGGAGGCAGTTCTGGTGTCAGTTGAGCCCTAGCGCCCTTCCTTTCTGGAAGATCACATCTTGGAATACGGGCACATAGGGATTCTGCATTCTGCCTTTCACGTTTGAGTCCTGTCTCTGCTTTAGTTAAGAGTAGCCCGTGTCAGGGAAATCCACCCTCCCTGTTGTCAACAGCTCCTAATAGCTTACACTGATGCTAACTTGTGATGAGACTGTGTGGGTCAAAAATACTTAGGCATGGAGTAGGAGTGGAGCCTCATTTATGTTTGTCATTTTGCTCTTGTCATTTATTCTTCTTTTATAAAAATCATGTATTGTGTAGTGTGTGTGTATGTATGTATGTATGTATGTATGTATATATCTCTGCTCACTGGCCGAGATGCACTTGTACTCAATTTGTGGTGCTGGACTGGCCCATTAGCTGTCAGGCCATCATTAGATCATTCATTATCTAATTAATTAGTAATTTGTCCTGGTGCCTCGTCCTCAATATCAGCTCTGGTCTTCAGATTCTCCATGGCTTCCCTGCTGTGTGTTCTCTGTGTTTGTTGGAGATTAACAACTGGATATGGTGTGTGACTTCTAGATGAAGCGTTTGGTTGAGGATATCTACTCTAATGTGAAAGGCCTGCAGAAGTAAGAAGGCAGTGAAGACACGAGCAGAATTAGTCTCTAGTTTCTAGTCCATTGTGCCCGAATTTCCTCTTCTCTGTGACTCATTTTCACCTCGTTAGTCTGGGAAGATTCGTGTGACTTGAATGTGCTCTGTTGGAGAAGGAATACCTCTGTGCCTTTGCATTTGACTGAGGCTTAGGAACGGATGGCCAGGCAGGGGTTTATCATGTGTGTCCCTCCATGCTGTATAAGTAGGAATGGGGGCATGAAGTTCCAGGGTACATAGAGAACAGGCTGATGGTCAGCCATGGCCTGAGTGTTGTAAGTCCCTGGCACGCCATTCCCGAGTGCTTGTCTTGCTGGCTCTGGTAGGAACTGCACAGAGCAATGTCAGTGCAGTGTCGACTGTGGTCAGCCTTGCTGCCTGTAGAGCTGGAGGTCACTGGACCAAGGGACATTGCTGGCTCAGCAGAGTTACAGTTGAAGGGTGTCCCTGGAAGCATCTTTTACAGGCTAGGTGCCCAAGAGTTGTATGCCTCAACAATTGGACTCTGAGGGATGGTAGTGGCCACTGTGCTAGTTCAGTGGCTTGTGGCCTCCATCTTCATCTTGTCATGCTCTGATGCAGGCCTTGTTGGGTCGTTGCTGCAGGGTTTTTTTTGGGGGGGGGTGTAAAATTGTTTCTTGTTGTTGTTTATCCCAAGAGGCCTCCCCATTTCCCTCTTCTCTCACAGATTCCTGTCTTTTGAAGATGTAACTATCCGGGTTCCTGTGCTCTTGGTCTTTGAGAATCCCATGGATTCTCATCTCATGAGCCAGTGTGTATCTCAGGGAGGGATGGGATGGGAGTTGTGAGAGAGCATGTGTGATCGAGGGTTTGCAGGCGGATTCTAAATTTGCTGCCTCCTGGGGCTGGAAAGCAGGCTGAGGGGTAACCAGCTGTGGGTGTGGAGGTGAACTTGGGGCCCAGCAAGGAGGAGCCCTGTAGTGGGACACAGTCTAAGGTGGTTAGAATCAGCCGGAAGTCAAATAGCGAGGCAGCCTTTGGGGTTGGACAGTTCCCTTGTCCAGAGTACCGTGGTCTGTGCAGTGCTAAGTGTGGGAACCTTCTGTGCAGCTTCACCATCTCCCAGAACAGTTGGATGCACTGGATTTAGCCCCCTGCTGAGCCAGGATTTCTAGGTATGATCCAAGCTCCCTGTTGTGTAAGGACACCAAGCAGATGCTACAGGGTCTTGCTTTTAAAACCACTTGCTCAGAAGGCTGACTGGACCCGCTCAGAGCTCAGAAATGAGCAGCCTATGGCAGGTGTGGCCCGGACTGAAGAAGGTGAGAGCTGAAATGAGTCTTACTTACATTCTTGGAGTTTGTCACTGGAGAGGAAGTAGCTGGCTGTAGGTGTGCACTTGCCACCTATGGGGGCAGCTGGGTGCCTTTTGGGAGGTGAGCCTTGAGGTTTGGAGTCATCTTTGAGGCCTGAGGCACTTGGCAGTTTAATAGGGAGTGTCTGCACAGTGGGCACAGCAGGAGGAAGAGTGCCTACTTCTGAGGGTGTTCCCACCAGGTCAGGTGTTCCTGCTTGGATGCTCAACATGATGGCCAAGGCCTGGAGAGCCCACATCTTTGTGGCTGAAACCTGCAGAAGAGAAATTAGTCACACATCGCATTAACAGTGGGTTTCAGAGCTGTCATGTAAGCTTGTGTAGATGTCTCCCTGTCTCCTGTAAGACCATGTTATTCACGTTCTTGACAGCCCAGGATCTGCTCAGTACATGGGGATTTGGGCTGATACATGGTGGTAAATATCTGGAGGAGCTAACTCATTCCTTTATTTCTGTTTCTACCATGTGTAAATGCACTGTCAGGACTGACTGCAAAATGTCAATGTAGGCGAAGCCCTGTCCTGAGGTCTGACTTCCCGGGCATATGTATTTCCCAGTATGGCGTGCAGCTGTACACCCTTGGTATTTCCCCCAAATAATTTCCCTACCTTCTTGGTTTTTCAGTGCTGAGCTTGTATGCAGGTCTTGCCCATGTTACACCCTTGCTCTAGCACTGACCTATGACCTCAGCCCCTTCCCAGTGTCCCAGTCACCCTCTGTGAACATGTCAAGTTTTGAGTCCTTAGCTACAATCTCAGATCTCTTCCCCTGAGTATTTTCCTAGTGAGTAGTGCTGGAGCTTTCCCTTGACTCCTTATCTCAGTGTGTTAGCAAACTTAGGCATTAGGGCCCTTTCTCACCTGGCTTCCCTTGTCTGGGGTGGCATAACTCATCCATGGAGGCTCTGAGCTGTGCTGGTGACTTCTGGAGATTATTTCCTGCCTCACCTTCTCAGATTCCATGCTTATCGTGACTCTCTCAGTGCTTCTGTCTCTGATATTTATTTGTATGCATTGGGTTATTTATTTTTTGAAACAGGGTCTTACTATGTAGCCCCAGATTTCCTGAAGCTTGCTTTGTAGACCAGGCTGGCCTTGCTTTTGCACAGACCTGTCTGCCTCTGTACCTGGAGTGTTGGCATTAACACTGCACACCACCATGCCTGGCCTGTCTTTATATGTTCTAATGCATTTCTTCATTACTTTTCTTGTGGGTTGTGTGTCCAAGACATGTGTATGTAAGTCACAGGACAACTTGTTTGAATTGATTCTTTCCTGCTGTCACGTGGGTCTCTTCTGTCTAATCCTGACACCAAATCAATAAGTAAAAATTGGGTTTGTGAAAGTAGATCCCTACACATGTGTTCCTCATAACAAGAACCAATCACCCCCATCTTTACAGAAACACTAGTCAACCTGACACAAAGGAGGCTCATGTGACGACATTGCCCAGCAATGCCTCTTCCACCTGTGACTGGTACCACTCTGGTAAGAAGTTGATGGTGTTTAAAATGTTATTTATAATCCCTCTGCTTTCATCTTTCAAATCTTGGAATACCCTGACCTCTTTGCCTAATTTAATAGTCTGCAGTAGCTGTGTCTTCCTGAGCAGAGGTGGCCTGTGCTTGAAAAGTCATGATGCGTGTGATGAGTTAGGGTGGTCCCATGCACACACAGTAGCCAGAGCTAGCCCTCCATTGCCATCAGCATCAGAAAATGGCTCCAGTAAATTGAAGCCAATGGCGATTCCTTGCCTTGAATAAATTGCCTTTTTCAAATATACATCTCACCACCTTCACCAGATTTCTCAGTTTCTCTCTAACCTCTGGAAAATCTAAACAGAATGCCACTCATCTACGCACACTCTGAGGAAATTTGAGGTGTGTGTGTGTGTGTGTGTGTGTGTGTGTGTGTGTGTGTGTGTGTGTGTGTATACCTGCTAAGGAGTTCCTGACAATGCTGACATGATTCTAGAAGTCAGCTTCCCATTTATTAAAGCCATGTCACAGGCCCTTTTATCTACCAGCCCACTCTAGGCCCAGTGCCCTGCAGTTCAGCATCAGAAGAACATTCCAGAATATGACCTGTGCCCAGTGCTCATTACCTTCTGTTCGTCCCTTCTGTGTGCATTCCTCTGGGCAGCCCTTACCTTGCCCCTGATGTAAGGGTCAATGTCTTCAGAAGCTGCTTCTCCTCCTGCTCCTGGGTCTGCCTGTCAACCCCAAAGGAGCATCCCATTTTTATAGTCCATCCAGTGTCTCCTAGAAAGGTCATAATGCAGGAAGGGGCCTGATGTAGATGTGCTGATAAGACAGGGGTGATGCAGTCTGCCTCCCAGAATTAGTAGCTGTTCCTTGTTGTTGCTTTTCTTGGCGTGTTCCTATACCTGTGAGTGCAGATCTCGGGATGGCAGACAGGCACTTCACAGAGAGTGTGCTCTGTGCCTTTGTGTCTAGTTGTTCTTTGTGTTCTGTGTTCAGCAAGGCACGGGGAGCAGTCAATGAATTGAGTTCATTGATGCGCTATTGGAGTGAATTGTGAGGTGGCTTATCTGTCTCTGTCTCCTTCTTATTTACATGCTCACACCCTTTGTTCTGTGTTGCTGCTTTGTAGTCACTAGGATGTTGGGTGACTGCATGCAATGTCAAGATGGATATGGCCACAAGGCCAACATGACAGTTAGCAGGTGTGTGAAAGTCCTTTATGGTGTCACATAATGCTCCATGTGTAAGGTCAACACTTAATGAACAGCTGAGTGCCAGGCATGCATGATCCAGATATGGTGTCCCCTGGTTACAGTTTTAGAGATGACCACCTGTCGAATACGTTGTCTCCGGCATGAGTGCCATGCAGCATCTTGCCATATGAGACCCTACTCCTGAGTCAGCGATGTGCAGGGATGGGTGGATTCCATTGACAAACTGAACTGAGCATAGCATAGCAGTGGTCTAGGGTTGCTGAGCCTAGGAGTTATATAATTGTGTGAGAGCCCTTTGACTTCTTCTTTCTGTGGATGTATAATTGGCCTGGTAGGGATGAGGATATTGTGTGTGTACATATATTTTCAGTAACATTTACTTATTCTTTGAAGATATACATTTATCCCATGTGTTCTGGGGATATTCATTTACCACTACCTCCTTCTAGTGCCCTTGCTTCCTCTCCCTCATAGCGTCATCTTGCCTTTTCGTTGCATACGTCCCTTGTGTACTTACGGCTTTCCTCTGTTGTGTGGGCAAAGTACCTGTAGCATCCACAAAAGAGAGCAATTCCTTGTCACCTCATCAACCACTGCCAGTAGTTCATGCACATGGGTAAGTCTTTGTTTGGCCCCTCTGCATCCGTCCTGGAATCCTGAGTGGTTTGGTCCTTTGGAGGTCTTCTGATGGCAACATGGCTGGTAGGAGTCAGTGTGTGGGATAATCATGCCATGTCCATGAGTCAGCAGTTCACAGCCCCTCCCATCCCTTAACATTGTTCCTGCCCTCTCTTTCATGATGTTTTCTGAGCCCTGTGTGGGAGGTTGGTGCAGACTACTTGTCCACAGAGGAACAGTCACAGCTACTTAAACCTCACCCTCTGGCCAGTTTTGAGGCTGCATTAAGTACTACACACTGCAAAAGCAATTGTCAAGAGCAACAAAAGTGTTTACATTAATATTTAGAAATTAGCTTGATAGACAGGGGTGTTGGCACATGTCTCCCAGCATTCTGGAGGTAGAGACAGGAGGGTCGCTGTGAGTTCGAGGCCAGCCTGGTCTACTAAGGGAGTCCAGGACAGCCAGGACTACAAGAGAAACTGTCTTTAAATAAATTAAAAAAAAAAAAAAAAAAAAAAAAAAAAAAAAAAAAAAAAAAAAAAAAAAAAGAGAAAGCAGTTTGATTTGAGAGCATGTACTCCTGGCCAAACAAGAGATAATCCCTTCCCCCAGTCCTGTGATTTCTTCAGTCTTTTGCTGTTGACTATCTTACAATAGCAGGCAAGAACTCCATTTGTGAAGCAGGCCTCTTATGTAATCAGAAAGCACTTGGTTATCTCCATGACTGTAATTCCACTATTGCACAGTGGGCATGTCTTGCCATGGCCACCAGTATTATAGCAGGCAGGATCCAGTGTTGGGAGAGACTATTGATGTCTCTCCTCCCCAGTATCTTGCATAGTACCTTCTGGACTGCATAAGGTACCCAGCAGGGGGAGAGTTTCCTTGTCAATCAAGGCTGATTGCTCTGTGTCCTGCATCTTTAATGAGTGAGGACTTTGTTATAGGGTCTTATGATCTAGTCAGGGTAGGCACCTGTGCCCCCCCCAGTATAATGCCAGCTTGACACAAGCTAGAGTAATCATGAGAGAGGAGGGAGCCTCAGTTGTGAAAGCGTCCTCATAAGATCTGGCTCTAAGCATTTTCTTAATTGGTAATAAATGGAGGACACAGCTGTTGTGGTTGGTGGCATCCCTGAGCTGAGGGGTCCTGGGTCCTCTAAGGAACAATTGAAGGCGGGCTCAGTGGGCAGGTGCCTGTAATCCCAGCACTCTGGGTGGCAGAGGCAGGTGGATCGCTGTGAATTCGAGGCCAACCCAGCCTTCAAATGAGTTCAGGACAGTCAAGAGCACAGAGGAAACCACCCCCCCATATATATATGGAATAGAAAAGGAAAACGGCAACAAAGAAGAGTAACCAGCACCCCTGTGTGTCCTCTTCGTCATTCATGCCTCCAGGTAACTGCCCTGTTTGAGTTCCTGCCTTGCATTCCCTCAGTAATGGACTGTGCCCTGAAGTGCAAGCTGAATAGACCTTTCCTCCCTAAGGAGCTATAGTCATGGTGTTTCATCGCAGCAATAGAGACCTTAACTAAGACAGCACCCGAGAGTAATAGCCTGTGCTGTTTGGGTGCTTCTGGGACTTCCCTGACCAATAGCTTGAGGGTGGTGTCCTGTGCCTGGCACTGAAATTTTCCTTATAATAACTACTTTGTTTTGGGAGTAGCATTGTCTAGCTATGCAGGATAGTTGTGTTTCAGAGTCATTGAAAAAATGTATTTTCTAGCTGGGTATGGAGTCATATGCTTTTCATCCCAGCTCTTGGGAGGCAGAGGCAGGCAAATCTGAGTTGGATCCTAGCCTGGTCTACAGAGTATGTTCCAGAACAGCCAGGACTACAGAGAGAAACACTGTTTTAAAAAAAAAAAACCAAACAGGTGGGCAGTGCTGGCATTTGCCTTTAATCCCTGCACTTGACAGGCAGACAGATCTCTGTGAGTTCTAGGCCAGCCTGGTCTACAGAGTGAGTTCCCTGACAGCTTGAGCTGTTACACAGAGAAATCCTGTCTCAAAACAACAACACCAAAAAAAAAAAAAAAAAAGAAGGAAAAAAACCCTAAACATCAACAAAATGTATTTTCTCAGGGCTGGAGAGATGGCTCAGTGGTTAAAGGCACTCTAAATTACTCTCCCAGAGGACCTAGGTTCAAATCACAGCACCCACATGGCAGCACCCAACTGTCTGTAACTCCAAGATCTGACGCTTTCACATCGACAAACATGCGGTCAAAACACAATGCACATAAAATAAAGGTAAATAAAAAAAATGTATTTTCTCATCATGTTACAAACTAGTGGAGTTCCATAAGGCAACTTCAAGTACCAATGGCTTGGGCTAATTTACATGTTCCCTGTCCCCAACCCCTCCTCTCCTTAAAACTTGAATCCTCTTTCATGTCACCTGTGTTCTGTGATCTATCCCCTGTAATCACAATTTCCTTCTTAGTTGGAAGATCACAGATTTTCATATCGTTCTTGTGAAGCATCTGACATCCCCCCAGTTTCTCATTCTTCACCCCCAGTCATGCTTGCCTGAGTCGGCTGTACTGTGTGACCCCTTGAGTGTGTTTACTCTTGTCTTCTGTCTGAACTGCTCCTTCCAGCATCCTCTGTAGAGCTGGCTTACTAGTCATCCATTCCTTTAATCTGTCTTTAATGTAGAAAGGAATTTATCTTTCTAGTCACTTATGTCCCCAAATATTTTACCAGATTTATCAGGTGTTATTCTAATGAACCTACCTTTACAAGTCACTTCACGGTTCTTGCAGCTTGAAATGTGGTTTCTTAGTTCTGTTTTTAATGTTTTCACTCCAGTTTGTTGTGGGATTTCTTTAGTGGTCCTGTCTATTTGATGTCCCATTGGCCTCTTATACCTGCGTAGGCATCTCTCTCTCTCTCTCTCTCTTTTTTTTTTTTTTAGGCCCAGTAACTTTTTATTATTGTGAAAAAGGTTTATTTATTATCTGTGTCGTGTTCTTCCTGCATGTGACCATGCACACCAGAAGAGGGCACCAGATCTCATTATAGATGTTATCAGCCACCATGTGGTTGCTGGGAATTGAACACTGGACCTTTGGAAGTGCAGCCAGTGCTCTTAAGCTCTGAGCCATCTCTCTAGCCCCTCAGGAACTCTTCTTCAGTGATTTCACTGAGAATATGGTCCATGCTGGGGCTGGGGAGATAGCCAAATGTTTAAGATTAAGAGCACTGGCTGCTGTTGCAGAAGATTCGACTTTTATATCCAGCACCCATACCATGCCACTTACAGCCCTCTGCAGATCAGTTCCAGAGGATCTAATACTCTCTTCTGGCCTTCTCAGGCATCCTCCTGCATGCAACTTTACATACATAGAAAGACATGCATAATGTTAAAAACCCGCAAATTAAGTCTTTATAGAATGGGATCGTGTACTACATGCTGTAGTATGTTATTCTTCCCTTTCCATGTCTATTAATTGAAAGTTAGGTGTTTTTATCCCATGCTCTCCAAAGCTATCCCATGTTCTCTTTGTAGATTTGTAAACCTTTATCAGTGACATTTACTGAGTAATCTTCTTCCTCTGTTTCATCTTTCAGTTCTGACCTTCTGTTTTCTATACGATCCCTTCTATGGGTGTGGATTTCCACTGAGGTTTTTGTTTGGGT
Organism: Acomys russatus; assembly: GCF_903995435.1. Classification (NCBI taxonomy): domain Eukaryota; kingdom Metazoa; phylum Chordata; class Mammalia; order Rodentia; family Muridae; genus Acomys; species Acomys russatus. The sequence continues at coordinate 3,668,307 of NC_067140.1, read as the reverse complement.
TAATTCAGTGTTTTGTTCTTTGTTTAATTTTATATTCATATCTTGGATCGGCTTCCTTCTTTCACTCAGCTCTTTCTTTTCTTTTTTTTTGTGTGTGTACTGATAGCGTCTTTGGTTTGTTTCAGGAGAGTTGTAATCGTTCTTTTTCTGGACGCTCTTCCAGGTCATCCTAACCAGGGATCCTTACCATGTAGTTAGACATTGTTGGGAGGGGGCATGTTGGTGTGTGTGTGTGTGTTTGTTTTTATGGGCTAGGACTTGCACATGTGAAGTAGTTGCTGATTTAACCATTCATATTCTTTTTCTCTCTCTCTTTCTCAAAAGAAACCATTTTTTCTTTTAGTGGAGTCTGTTCAATGTTCATAGAGGGAGGAGGCATTTTCCCACTCTTTGGTACTGATATTGAGAGCTACAGCAGTGGGGCTGACCTGGTGTGAGTATATGTGAGAACCCCCTAGGAGCTGGGTGGGCGTGGGGTGGGAATGCGTGGGCCTGCCCATAGGCACAGGGCTGCAATTTCCTGGAGGAGCAGGGCAGCAGGAGGCAAGTGGGATTCTGGAGGAGCCTGGTGTAAAGTCAGATGTCATGGCAACATATGGAGGTGAGATCCTGGAGGAACCTGTAGCCTATGGGACAGGGAAGAACTGGCCAATTAGAGTGAGTTATCAGTGGACGGATGAAGCATGAGGATATTTTAAAGTGTCACTGAGACACAGTGGCCCCCACTGGCTAGATACTGAAACCAGGCAGTGCTGAGGATTGGCAATGTTCCTTTCTGGGTCCAGGAAGGCTGGAGCTTGAACCTGGCAGAGGAGGGTTGTGTCCTGGGATGTGTTCCACAGCTGAGAGCTCGTCAGAGCACCCTGCAGCAGAGAGTGCAGAGGAGACATGATGGGAGCCAGCACATCTGGACTGGGGCTGCTTAGCTCTACATAACTCTGGCCCCCGTCAATGGGGGCCTTGATAGGAGACAGTATGTTACTGGATCTCTTTGTTCTGCTTCCCAGCATAGAGATTGTGTCTTCCGTGTGTGCGTTTGTGTGTGTGTGTGTGTGTGTGTGTGTGTGTGTGTGTGTGTGTGTGTGTGTTACGTTCATTTTGCTTTTAGTTGTCTTCTTGTGAACGATGTCCAGACCTGGCTTGTTGGATGGGGCACAGGGTGTGACCCTGAGTTCAGTGACAGAATGAGGCGTGAATGGTGTTAGTGGTCTGACAGGGCTCTGTTTGTACTTAGTAAGCCCCTGCCTGGAGGCCTGACTCCTTCCTGCCTCTTTTCTTATCTTGTGTTTCCTGTGCTTCCATGCTTGTTTTCTGGGCATGAGGTTTCCCTTCCCCTTCCAAGGAAGGCTGCAGGGCTCCCATGCCTGCAGATCTGCATTTCCCCTGTACATGATGCCACAGTGTCTGGTGCAATCACAGGTCTTAAGCGGGACAGGGTTATTTGACCAGAGGCCACTCGTTTCAGTTCCAGCTCCCCACACGGTGGTCATAGAGCAGTCTTCCTATCGCCCCACTTGGCCCTTCCAGAAGTCTCAGCATGTCCACGGCAGGGCTCCCCAGCCACAGTGGTCCTCACTCTGAACCTCAGCTGCCACTCCCTCCACAGCCCCAGGGTGGTCTTGGTGAATTGTCAGATGCAAAGGACAGTTGGCAGCTGAAGTTTTCTCACAGGGCATAAGTCTCAGTGTTGCTCAGTAGAAGACAGAACCCAAGTGTTCCATTGTTGTTTTTGGATATTTGAGGCAAAGTGAATCGTGTTCTCGGTGCCTGTGGTGCCACCTCTCAGTGATTAGCTGTCTATGTCCACGTCCCTGACAGTTCTTTAGAGCCAAACAACTTGTGGAAGAGGTGGGAGTGGGCACACTCCGAGGAGCCTGGTCCTCCTTGTTCTTAGGAGGCGGAGTAGCCATTGAATTCTGCTAATCCAGGATGCATGGAGCGTGTTATGCACGCCAGGTTTCCCATCCTTGGATAAAGGGCTGACAAAGGCCAACTTGTCTCTGATGGTATGTGCCTTGACGTGCCTTTGAAGGGAGAGCCTTTCAGGGCTGTCCAAGGCTGGCCTGAGATCACAACTGCCTGTGATAAGTAAGGTAGGTGCCAACTCTTAATGGCCTCTGTGTGAAGAGATGACAGTGGGTTAGCTGAATCAGAGGTGTGCTGTTGATACCTGCATCAAGATTTCCACCTCTGATTGCTGGGTCCATAACACAAACACACACACACACACACTGTGCACACACTGGTGGAGAGGCTCACACTCCTGTTTTCTCATGTACTTGACTGTGTCTGGTTCTTCTACATAGAGACCAGTCCAACAGCCAATACCAAACAGCCCATGAATCCGTAGAGGTGGCACGATCCAGCAGGAACAGCAAGGCGCTGCTGATGCTGCAGGAATCTGTGGAAGCAGACAGGATCAGCTGGAGTACCATGAGAAGTTCTCTGGAATGTTTCTCTCTGCAAAGTGAAGACCAGCAATTGCACAGCCAATAAATGCCCACAGTCTCGCCTCACTGTCTGTGGCTCTTTTTATACTCACTCCCACCATAACGTACCCTCTCATGTGTCTGCTCCCAGCAGAACATCATGTGCCCTGCACAAGACAGCTTTCAGCAGAACACCATGTGACACAACTGAGTCTTCAAAGACTCCAGAAACGTCTACTTCAACATTCTCTTCTCTCAATTCCTCCCAGGTCCTCCCCACCTCCTTACCCATCCAACTTTATGCTCTTTCTCTCTCAGTCTTACAAAATATAGTCAAACTCCCAAACAACAAGAAACAAGAAACACTCCTCCCTCAACCTGAAATCCATACAAATAAGCAAAAGCCTGATTAGACAAAAACATGCAAACAAAGCAAAATGAGACCAAAAGTGTAAAAAAATATCATTAATTTATTTTGTGTTGGCCACTTCTCCTGGGCATGGGGTTGCCCTGAGGTGTGGCAAACACACACAGTGAGACTGCAGGGAAGAAGCCTGGGGTGAGAACATCACCAAAAAACAGAGTAGTTCATCCCTCCTGCAAAATTCACCTCAGTGGCCAGTGCCAGGGTGTACCCAAAGACTCTTCAAGAAAGGAGAAACAGGATTAGAAGGGCCTGCAGAGTAGGTCTACAAAGTGTTTATGCAACTTGCATTCTTGCCAGCTGGCCCAAGAAAGGCAACATGGAGCCAAGAGCCATATCCTGTTAGTGAATGAAGAGGACAGCAGAGAGAGCCATGAAAACACAAATAGGTGGCGTGGACATGATGCATTTCTGCATTTTATCCACCTAGACTTTTAATAGTGTCCTTTTCAATTATCAAATTATACACTTATTTTGGGTAGGTGACTTTAAAGCCATGAAAATCTGCTGGATCCCTAGCACCCATGTAACACTAGGAGTGTTTGTGCGTGCCTGTACTATCAGCAGGGGTGGAGGCATTAGACACAGGAAGACTGTTGAGACTTGTGGCCTGCTAGCCTACCCAAAACCTAACCAAGAAAACACAACCAAAAATACTGAGCTATAGATTTGATGATAGACTCTGTCCTAAGAGCATAAGCCAGAGAGTGACAGAGGAGTGCCGCATGGCTCCAGGGATTGACCTAACTAGGGGAGAAAATGAAGAAATGACAGACACAGGCCACGTATAGTGGAACAGGTGGTCTCTTGGACTCTTGGAATGAGAAGCTGCAGCACTCTGAGAGCTTGGTGTGTTTGTTATATACAGTTAAGTTGGGGGCCAGGGTTATTGCATACAACTAAGGAGGTGAGGTTAATACAGATAATCAAGAAGGTAGCGTTATTACATATAGCTGAACATGGAGGCAGGTTTAGCTAATTTGTGGTAATCTCTGTAGAGGAACAGTCTTTCCCTCTCTCTGTAAGCTATGGTGGATATTTTCTGCACACACTATCAACATTTGCATGCAGACTCTAGGAAGACTTTTCTATCTCTAAGTAACCCAGGGAAGTCTTTGTCACTCGCATGGGACCAAGACACTGGTCCTAGACATGGCTCTGCCTTTGTTAATAGCACACACTCACTCAGGGAGTCTTACAGAGGAGGACACTAAATATCTTCCTTTGGTCTCTGTATGTATACATATACATTACACCTACAAAACAGAAAGAAGAAAATGAGAGGTAGACAGCAGAGGATGCTGCTATTAAGCTGGGAAGAGCAAGAAGGACTGGTAAGAGGGAGGGAGGGATAGATTGCTCAGAAGCAATCAGTTTGAGGGTGTGTCCCAGCACTGATCCAGCACACCAAAGAACAAGTCCTGATTATTTCAGTGTCACTAAGAGAGCACCTTTGCTGTGCATCTTTGCTTTCAAGTGAATTTCTGAGCTCCCTGGCAGCTGATGCTCTGTTGATAGCCACAGAGAGATGGGGGAGGGGAGGGAAAGGGACAGAGGAGGTGAGGGGAGAGATAGAAAGAGCTTTGAAATTCAGGCTGTTGGGTGTCTATAACCTGGACCAGAGACCACTGTCTTAAAAAGAAGAAGATATGCAGATTTCCAAAAGCTTCTGCACACAGATTCCAAATCATACAAACATATGACCACACAATGACCTCTAAAATCATCCTGCTCAGAGTAAGGTTTGATCCAAAGATGTCAAAAGCTACCTGGGTACCAACATCCTCTGTACCCCCTCCCGGTGCATATACCATAGGCTGCTGTTGGGCTAACTCTGTTTGATCTGCTCATCTTCTTATTCGTTCAAGGTTCTGGTTCAGGGAATGTGGTCTTCTGGGTAGAGTAATACTTACTAGTCAGAATAGCTTTCCTGTCCTGGGGAAAGTCAGCCAGATTAACTATGTAGCCCCCAAGGAGTCCTGTGGGATCCCCCCCTCCTTGTGAGACCCAGTAGCAGCCTCCTGCCATCCTCCTCAGAGGCCCCAAAGTAGCAGAGGTCACTGAGTGCAACAGTCTTGGGCCCAACCTTGGGCAAAGATTGGGAAGACTCAGCTAGGCAGTGTTCCCAAGGACAACTGCATCCTCTCTGTCCTCCATTGTTGCCTTATAGCTATCCTCCTTCATGATTCTTGCTTGCTTCATCTGCTCACACTGGGAACGTAGATTTCATGGTCAGCACAAATATTTGTAGCATCTTACAGAGACTGAGTGATTAGCACTATGACAGATTTTATTAGCTCATGAAGTCTGTAAGGAAAGATACCTCCAGACCCATATACTGGGAACAAGTGTGAAGAGTGATAATGAGATGTAACAAGCTCTAGTAGTAGAGGAGACACAGGACACAGAGGGGAATACCTCTGACTTTGTCCCTAGAGAGCCACAAGGATAGGATGCCCTGAAAAAAAAAAAACAAACCCTGTAGTTTGCTATTTTGAGTGGAAATGAATGAGTGTGTTGGGGTGGGGCAGTCTGTGAACAAGCAGGGGCAGGGCTAAATTCCCTTTAAGTGCAGTCTGGAAGAGGACAGATAGTGTCAGCTGGTAAAGTGAGCAAGGTTTGTTACTGGTGGAAACTCAGCTTGTGCCAAGGGCCAGAGGTGGGATGCTGTCTGGAAAGCTTCCTGTACAGTAGTGGTGCATAGGTGTGGCAGGAGGTGAGATATTCCATGGAGTCTCTAGACCTACCTTGCCTGACCCACACTTGGAAAGCTCTGCTTGCACCTACATCTTTGTGTCATACAGTCTGCTTCCTCCAGGATCAAATGGTCTCCCATCTTTTCTCTCTTTATGCTTCCATCATTGTTCAAACTCCACTGATGTATTCCTGCCTCTGATGTGATAGCTTCTCACTGTTGGTGATCCAATCAAAGCACAGCTGAAAGTTTATGACAAATTAAAATTGGAACCAAATTATTGCATGGCCTTAGTGAGGCCAGATGCCAAGCATTTTGCCAGACTCCTGGCTACAGTTGTCCTCACATGGGATCTTGGAGGAGGCATCTGGAGGAAAAAGATAGGAATTTGGTGGCCTTGAACCTATAAGTGTATGATTGAGTGCACATCTTCTTCTTAGAGTTGGGCGAGGCAACTTACCCAGGCCTCTGGAGCACATAGGGGAAAGGTAGGAGTGGCCCCATAACTACTTAGTGGCCGTCTTGCCGCTACAGCAGCCTGTGTTTTCCTGTTCAGGCAGTCTGTGTTGTTTTTTTTTGTTGTTGATACTTCCAATGCACATCTATAATGGGTTGTCTCTATCTCCCTCCCACTCCACCCTTCTTTGTATGTATTTACTCCTGGGAATTGAACCCAGTGTCATGTCCATAACTGGAAAACTCTCTACCACTGGGCTTCATCCCCAGGGTGTACTGGATGTTTTGGTTTTTCAGTTATGTTATGTAAACATGTTTTTGTTTCAATCCCAGGTGTAGGATATGGGGGTTGCTCCACATTGTCCACAGCAGCAGACTGTTTGCCTTATGAGGCTTGAAGAGGGGTGTGGTTTTTTCAGCTGCAATTAATTCTGAAGACTCTGGAGAAGGAATAAATATGAGAGCCCAGAGCGGGGGGTGGTGGTGGCGGTGGGGGATGGGGAGAGAGGGGGGCTTTGAGGGCTTCGAGGAGGCTGATGGAGAAAGAAGGCTGCTGGTACTTCCCCCTGCTGCTCCTAGTTGCTGTTGTTGCCCTTTGAGAAGAAGTTGGAGATATCCTAAAGTGAGGATTGAAGTTGCCCCAAGGAACCCAATGACCTTAACCAGCTAGAACTAAGTGTAAAGAAGTATTCTCTTCCTTCTAACCTTCTTTTTCTCGTACCTAGGATCAGGAGGTTGGAAGGGAAGTCGAGGCATAGCCCCCCCAATAGAGTTAAAAATAGTGGGTACACCAGTCTAAATTTATTTTATTTTATTTTGGTGTTTTGAGACAGGGTTTCTCTGTCTAGCCTTTGCTGTTCTGGACTAACTTTGTAGACCAGGCTGACCTCGAACTCACAGTGATCCTCCTCTGCCTTCTAAGTGCTGGGATTAAAGGCATGTGCCACCATGCCTGGCTAGTCTCAGTTTTTTAAAGATGTTGTCTCACTGTACTTTAGACTTCATTCAAACTCACAATCCATTTTACCAATCACTTTGATGTTCTCCCTCACCCTCAGACTCTGAAATAAAGAAGCCAGCCAAGCTTTGACTAAATATCTGAAAGCATGAGACAAAAGAATCTTTCTTTTTGTTGAGGCGTTATGTCATGGTGGTCAAAGCGAGTATAGCATCTGTGGTCTCTTCCCCATGTTAAGTGAGTGAGGCTTTGTGAAGAGGTGAGATTTGATGTGCATTAAAGAGCAGAGGGACAGTGAGATGCCCCACCCTGCCTCTGTTCCATCTCCCTGGAGCTGTAGCCATGGCTGTAAGGTGACATGTAGGAAGAGGTACCAAGATGAGTACATGTTCTGCTATGCTAGTACAGTGTCATGAAACGGTCACTGAACATATAGGCTGCCCTTCAAGCCAGTGCTATTCTACTTTGTAAAGATAAGTGGGCATTTCCCATCCTGGGAGAGTGTAGTTAGACTTTTAGTTTCTTAAAATACACAGAAATATTATAATGTTCTGTATTTTAAAAAAAGATTTGTTTAGTTATTATTATGTGTACAAGTGTTCTGCCTGCATGTACACCTGTGTGCCAGAAGAGGGCATTAGATTACACTATAGATGGTTGGGAACCACTATGTGGTTCCTGGAATGTGAACTCAGGGCCATTTGAAGATGAGGCTGGTGCTCTTAACCACTGAGCTATCTCTCCAGCCCAATGTTCTGTATTTTAATCCCAGGTGTGGCATGTGGAGGGCTGCTTCAGATTGTCCACAGCACCTGACTATGATATGCCTTGTGCTTTAGCAGAGGTGTGATTTTGCCAGTTGCAGATAGTTTCTGTAATTTTGTGGTGTTTATAATTCAGGGGACTTTGAAAGCTTGTTTGCAGGAGAGCAACTACTTATATACCCTTGACCAAAGATTGGTCCTCCTTTCTTTGTGGAAGATCATTCTCCCTCGTGAGCATGCAGCTACATGCACATGGAACAGTGAGGAAGGAAGGGGACATCAGCCTAGCCAGCTGGATCGTTGTAATCAACCGTGGTGATCAAAGGGGTGACAGAATTCGTAGTCAGATTGCCTTCATCCTGAGCGACGTAAGCCATGCCCTCAAAGACATGCATGGTATGTACTCACTGATAAGTAGATATTAGGTACAAAGTACAGGACAACCACACTACAGTCTACAGACACAAAGTAGCTAAGTTACAAGGAAGACTGATGGAGGATGCTTGAATCTCACTCAGAAATGGAAATAAAATAATCACTGGAGGTGGATGGAAGGAGGAAACTGGGTAGGAGAGGGATGGGGAGCGGAGGAAGGGTGGAGAGTAAGAGTAAGGAGATGGGGATGAGGCTTGGGGGTTGGGAGAGGGCTAGCTGAGAGAACAGAAATCAGAGGTGGGGGGTGTGTGACTCTGGGATTTTCCAGAGACCTGGGATAGTGGAGGCCCAGGAAATGTATAGGGGTCACTGTAGCTGAGACTCCTAGCAGTGGGGGATATGGAGCCTGAAGTAGCTACCTCCTGTAACCTGGCAGGACTTCCAGGGGAGGGATAAGAACACCACCACATGCACAAAACCTTTGACCAAAAATTTGTCTTGTCAACAAGACATTCAGAGACAAAGATGCAGCAAAGATTGAGGGAATGGCCAATCAAAGACTGACTGGACCTACTTGAGACCCATCCCATGGGAACAAACCAATCCCTAACACTATCTATGTTACTCTGCTATGGTTACAGATGGAATCCAAGCACATGGCCCCAGTCACAATTTAGAGAGGTCTTCTGGGGCTTGAGAGACAGCTTGGTTGTTAAGAGCACTGACTGCTCTCCCATAGGATCCAGCACCCACATGGAAGCTCCCAACTATTCATGACTCCAGCCCTAGGGATCTAGCACCCTCTTCTGGCCTCTCTGGGTGCCAGGCATGCCCATGGGCCACATACATGTATGAAGCAAAACATCAACATAATCAAAACAAATAAATACTTTTTAAACTAAAAGAAATATCTTTCCACATCACTTAATATAACTGATGCCCACAGTCAGGCACAAGTGGCCTCTCTTCCAGATGATTCTCACTAAATTTTGTCAAATTGATAATTAACACCACTGCCAAAGGCAGCCATGGTAAAGGATCCAAGACCGAGTCATGTAGGTTTTGATTTCTTTAAGTGTACTCTTATGGCTTATTTTCTCAGGAATTTTTCAACCCCAGTGCCTCATCATAGTTGATGATTTGTATATGCTCTTAAGGGCTCAGAGCTCTGTTCCTGAAGCACCATCTTTTTGTGGCCTATTGGCTGGCTCACACCCAACTTGTGTGGCTCTCCAAAGAAGAGGCATGGGCCCAGCATGTCATCTAATCAATGCTGATGCCACTGAACATGGGGGTCTTCGCTTTGGGTTGTGTAGTATTTGTCACACAGGCTCCACTGGAGGGGTAATGCCATTTTTAAATAATATTTTTATTAATTCTTTAAGACTCTCATGCATATTCAATGTATTTTAATCATATTTACCAACCACTTTCCTCAGTGACTTCTTCCAATCCAACTCCTATTCCTTACCCCCTCTTATCTTCATTAAAATAAGATAACTGACCAAATCCATTTGTGCTAAGAATGTCCCATTTGTGGCTGAGCACACCTTAGATGCTTCTTTTCTACACCTTGACCAGTTGTGAGTTTTGCGTTAACTACCACCCACTGCACAGAGAAACTTCTAGGATGAGGTCTGAGTATTGCACCACCTCTAGGTAGAGACATAGGAATTTAGAGGGCAGTTTGGTACTATGTCCACTTAGCAAAGCAACAGTAGGTTTATTCCTGGAGCCTATAAGTTCACCAGCAATAGTTCTTGGCCAGATTTACTGTACCAAGCATGGGTTCCTCCTATGGAGCAGACCTTAAATTCAATCAGAAAGTAGTATGTTACCCAGTGACATTCATGCCACAGCTGTGCCCATAGGCCTATCTTGCCACATTGGATATAATTGCAGTTTACAGGAGTCATATCTGGTAAGACTGGTTAGGAAAGCTAATCAGTAGGGTAGACACTTCCTGGTCAATTCCAATGTGATTTCTCTATGACAAAAGCATGTGGTGTCTTCAGCAATATGGTCTTACTATCATGTTCTTGAGGAAAACCAAGAACAGTAGCAATAGACTGTATGGTTTTGGAGGCCTCTAGGACACCCCTATCTAACGTCTATAAGCACTAAAACTGACTAAAGCACTGAGCTCTTCTATTGGCACCCTGTGGCTTCTGGGCAAAGTATTATCCCTGTGTAGAGTAATTATAATTCATGTATAATAAATGTATGAGCCATAAAATGGTCATTTTCTATGTAGCTATTTCAAACTTCCTTAATATCAGTTATCTCTCCCTGCCTCCCTCTTCCTAACCAAACCGTCCTTCTCACTATTTCCCCTTTTCCCTTCATATCACCTGTTTTCCACACCCTCACCCTTAAAATATGTTTTTCTTCTCTTCACCAATAGCCCCTTTCCACCTTCCTGGATTCTACAGGCGCTCCAAGTAAAGGACTAAATGGTCATCACTAGGATCCACACACACGTGGGAATGTGAGAGGTTTGTCTTTCTGAGACTGGGTTATCTTTCTCAGTATAATTTTTCTAGTTCTATCTATTTACCTACAAATTTTTTGTTCTTTACAATTGAATAAGATCCCACTGTGTATAGGGACAACATGTCCATCATCCATTCATCCATAGATGGATGTCTAGGCTATTTCTGTGTCTTAGCTGTTGTGAATAGAACAACTATGAACATGGATGCGCATTTTCCTCTGCAGTAGAAAATAGTCTTTCAAGGATATGTCCAGGAATGGGTTAGTAGGACCGTATGGTAGATCCATTTCCAGTTGTTGTTTTCAATTGCGATACCAATTTTGGCAGTGGCTGCACCAGTTCGTACTCTCCCCTACAGTGAACAAGGACACCCCCTTCTCTGCCTCTTCACCAGCGTTAGTTGAGTTTTGTTTTCTTAATGTTAGCCATTCTGACTGGTGAAAGGTGAAATCTCAAAGGGGTTTTGATTTTCAAATTCCTGATGGCTAAGGATGGTGAATACCTTAAAAATATTTCTTAGCCATTTGTATTCTCTGATAACTCTCTGTTCAGTTCTACAGCCCACTTTAAAATTGTGTTGTTTTCTTTGTGTTTTGAGTATGTTCCAGATGTTAATCCTCTGTCAGATGGCTATTCGACAAAGATATTTTCCCCTTCTATAGGCTGCTTCTGGAGGCATTTAATAGTTTCTTCTTCAGTACAGAAGTTTTAAAATTTCCTCACTGCCACTTTTTTTTTCCATTATTGACTCTGTTTTCTAGGTGGCTGGGGTCATAGTCAGAAAGGCCTTACCCTCTCCCTGTCTCCTTATCTAAAATATATTTAGTAGAGTGCTTTATAGGTTGTGTTTCAGCTAGTCCAATAATGGCTTTCTACAGAAAGTCCCAGAATTCAGTAGTTGTTCAGTCCACAAGCCTGGATGTCTCTCCTGGTCTTGAGTGTATGTTGGAACCTGAAGACGTAGGTCTAATGCCAGTGAAGGAATGGAGTTGCCATGGAGAGCAGAGCAAGCAGGCAAAGAGAGAGTGCTTCCTTCTTCCATGTAGAGGCTGTAGTGTTGCCAAGATTTAAGCTTCTGCCATCAACTTAAAAAAACCCTGTTACCCATCACAGTGACTGCTGTTTTCATATTGCACTAGCAATGCTTAATTTTTTTTCTTTTTGTCTTACAATAGTTAGATGGCTTTTAAGTAGTAAAATCCAGAAAACACAAAGTAAGTGATGTCTGGGAATGTTTCTATACAAGAGGTGGCGGTACTATTCTTCACTACAGTGGGATATAGTAGAGTCTCTGGCCTGAGGAGAAGAGCTGAGGGAACTCATGTGGTCTGGCCTTCATTTTCTGGGGTACCACTCTTGCTTTGGGGTAACCCATGGCTTGAATCTTGTCTCTATGTCTTTATTGAGCTCTACTGACTAATAGCAAAATGGTACCCAGGTAGGGATCACAAAGCAGAGAGTCTTCCTGGTGTATATGGCATTCATGTTCCTAGAAGTAATCTTTTTTTGGGGCATGGGCATTTCATGTGCTAACTATGGCTGTACTGAACTTACTATGTAGATCAGGATGTCTTCCAACTTACAAATATTCTCCTCTTTCTGTCTCCTGAGTGCTGGGTTTAAAGGTGTGTGCCACCACACCAAGTGAGGAAGTTACTTTTTTCATATTTTTAGGTTTTTAGCATTTATTAGTGTACTTTTATTGACTTAGTTTTAAAACCCCCCCTTTTTTTGGCTTGTATAAATGTTTTTTATGTTCATGCACATAGAGGTGTGAATATGTGTATGCTGGTAGTTGTGCAACTGTGTGTGTGTGTGTGTGTTTGTGTGTGTTGTATGTATGTAGGAGAAATTGGGGGTGGTTGTTCTACCTGTCTATCCCCCCGTTTTTTTCACTGTTTCCCACTGGCTTGGCACTCAGAAACTGAGATAGGTTATTGACCAGTGATCCCTGGCCAGTAGTCTCAGAGATTGGCCTAAGAAGCTCAGGCATCCTTTAATGTGTGTGTTACAAGGCAGAGTTCTACAAACAGATATATCCGCAGCTACTACTGTCTTTGCTTTTAATGCAGGACCCATGGCGAGAAGTGTACTTACTAACCTGGGACACACTAGCCTTTTCTGCATGGTTTATAGTGGTCTCAGACTCTTACCTGCTCTGATTCATCTCATGTTGTGTGACTGAACTGTGTTCCTCCATTTTTGACTCATAAGAAAGCATCCATCAGTGTAAGAGGTAAGCATCTTGAGTGAGGAAGAGGTTAATGTGAACTAAGTGTTACAGGAGCAAGGCTGTGACCTATTGCTCTTTTGGTCTTTAGGCCTGTGGCGAGCAGTACAAGGTGATGGGAAGAAAGTGCTCACATGACGGTTAGGGAGCCAAAACAAGAAGAGGAAGAGACAGGCTTCCCATCTGTGTGAAGGAGGTGTCCCCAGTGACCTCAAGCACTACCTACTGGCCCCATTTTTTAAAGGTAGCACCTCCCAATTGCACCAGTTGGGCAGCAAGGCCTTTACCACCTGAGCCTTTGTGAGGTACTCCAGATGCAAAGAAAGATGGAGGTGAGGGCAAGAAGGGTTTAATCAATGTCAGGATTGTCCCCCAGAGACGCTTGTCCGGCCAGAGAAGGCTGGATTTTGATGTTTCATGTTATTGTTCATCCCCAAGTAAGAAGTCCTTTGCATGCTCATGAACGTGTACCAGAGTTGAGACCCGAGTCATCTTTTACTTTTGCATGAAGGGGCTGTTTATTAAGGAGCTGATTCCAACAATGCTGTTTCCTCCTACTGTTCTTCTTTTGCCCTTGTCACTCAAGGCAGAGGATCGTGAGCATGCTGAGGAGACTACTGCTATTGTTCCCTCAATCATATGAATGGGGCTGCAGGGGATGGAAGAGATGCATGGGGGCTCTGCTGTCACTGAGAACTTTGTCTGGCTTCAGTAGTGCTAGGTTCAGCTTGCTGCCTGAAGGTCATTCTGAGGGAAGAGAAAGACAGTGGTTACTGCTCTTAACCCGGGATGTTGACAGCAGGCTTGGTAAGTGCCAACCTATCCAGCCCTACGAGATCACATAGCAGTGCGTCAGGGATGGAGAGAGAGCATCTGCCTGGGAGCACCTAGAGAGTTTAGCCTAGGGGAGAAGGAATTTGAGGAGAGTCCTCTGGCAGGAGGGGAGTCAACCCAGACACAGCAGATGTAAGACGCTGACTCAGGGGGCACAAGATCCTGAGTGGAGCACATGCTGGCGCTGGCACCATGCTGGCTGTTTAGTAACTAAACTTTTACTGCTATCGCATGAGCTACTGGGGCTGTGCTTCTTGTCACTGCAGTGTAGCTCAGATGCCATCATCTGATCTGTCCCCCTGGTCAGGCTGGCTTGTGTTAACAGCCCCTCATAGCACCAGTATAAAAGAACGGGAGCATGAAAGCCACCCTGAACAGTTGCTGGTGTTCTCTCATTCAGACACCCTAGAAATGGATTTGGGCCTGGATGCAGGTAAGTATGGGGACAAAGACAGTTTAAGGTTTGAGTCATGAGAAGCTGATGTTTCCTGGGTCACGTTCACACTGCTTGTACAGGCAGATCAGGAATATGTGCAAGGTCCTGGATTGGGAACAAAGGAAAGCAAGCAAGCAAGCAAACAAAGAAAAAACAAACAAGGAAGAGTTGTATTTAATTTTCTTACCGATCTCAGCAGTTGGACAGGGGCATCCTTTATAGGAAATGAAGATACCACTGGTGGCATATTCATGTCTGCATACAGGCCTGAAAAAAGGAAGGACCATCTTGTGACAGGAGTTTAGGGAAAGGATAACCTGAGTGGCTTGTTTGACCACAGTCACAAGTGGGACCTCTGACCTGTAAGTGGCCCCAGGGGGAGTCACTGCCTCACCTAATCAACACGGGGACATGGATACTGTACACCCCAGCCTATAGGATGGGGCCAAGCTACGGGTGTATGAGAAAAGAGTCTCCAAAGCAGGTGGGGACCTGGTGGTGTCCTAACATTGAGGACAGTGATGCAGTACCTCACTCCAGGACCTGGCTGGAGCGGCACAACCATCTGATGGTCAGTCCACTATTTGGAACTATAATAGAACTAACGAGGAATGTGCACGCCTGGTGTGTGGCGCCATCGTCATTGTTGTCCAATGAAGTAATGGCATACTCTTAAGTGTCCTAACCCTAATGTCTGTGGGGGTGGGTGACCCAGGTCCACTGCTCATCTGTGTATTCTGACAGTCCTGCATCAAGCCACCTGTAGACAAGACTTCCTGGGCGCTGCAGAGGAGGCCATTTGATGTGCTCCCCCTTTCTATCACCACATGCTTCACTTCTGGGAAGAGAAGGTGAGGTCTAACCCGCAGAAACAGGGTGGCCTTGTGCTCAGTGCTCAGTGACCTCCATGTGTTCTTCCCCTTGGGCCTCTCCTGGGTGCTGAGTGTGCCAGCATCGGAGTTATTAATTCCACATACCTTTTAAATTAGCCCAGCTCTTCTTCACGACTTCGGACATAATGCCTTCCACCTCTTCCTTCTGCAAAACACAGGAGGACATTTTCAGTAGAGCCGTGCAGTCCTCAGCTTGGCCTGAAGGCCCAGGAGCATCAGCTCAGCTTGCTGGTTCCTGTGGGATTTCTCTAGTTGACAGGTCTGTCACACGTCAAGGGCAAATGTGGAAGTGGATCTCCATGCATCGATGGGGCTCTTGTTTTTGGGCCCCAGTTGGGTTTTGTAGCCCTTGTGGCTCTTTGAGCAGAGTGGTATTGGCCTGGTCAGTGCTGCTCTGCTCCAGAGACAGCTTTGGGACTTGAGGAGAATCTTGGTGTCCACAGGAAAAAGAACTGGCAGGAGCTGGTCACTGCTGCACGCTCTGACATGGGTTCGAGGATCTAGGTCTCGGCCTCTCCCTGTCTTAAAGCTCCCTTCTCTCCCATGTGACCCTCTTGTGAGGCATGCACTGTTGCTTCTGCACCTCTGCTTCCTTCTCAATGCTCACCCTCCTTGTGGGAAGTTATGCTAGTGCAGCACTGGCATGGGGTTCCACTGTAGCAGTACCCTCGTGTCTGCACAGAGCGGATACTCTTTAAACTCTCCCCCTTAACGGCCCGGGGACAAGTGTTTGGATAAATGACTGTGTCCCCTGTCATATGAGTAGCTATATGATGGCAATCCTACTCGCTCCTTTTCACCGAGTCACAATTCTGGAACATCCTGTCACTGCCTTGCTAAAGAGAGATGGAGGGATTACTGGCATTGGAGCGACCCCAGAGTCTGCCACTTGGCTGACTCCTCATATCTGGGGCTGCTAAAAGGGCAGAATTCCTAATCCTGTGCCTGGGCACCCACTATGGGTCTCTCTCTTGCATGTGGCACCTGCCCTTCAGGATCTTCCCCCCTGTTTTATGTTTGTATGTATGCTCCTTGTAGCCCCGCCCCCACGGATGTCAGTTGGGTATGGGCCACTGTGGTTTAAGAGCTCTCCAGAGAGCCAGTTAGGCACCTGCAGCTCTGTTACAAAGGAGGTAGGTGTGTGCTGTAGTCTCCATTGCCCTCTCTTTCCCCGAGTCCTGAATCACTGAGTGTCTGGCCTTGACATGGTTTCCCACCTATCATGGGTCAGCTAGAAGGGCACATCAACTTACAGCTTCAGGGGGCTTCACGCTGTGCTTGACCTGCCAGCAACAAAATACGGAGATATGTTAGGTTCATGAGAAGGGAACTGCTTACGTTTAGAGCTCAAGTCTTATCTCAATTGATTTTGAGAGCATCAGCTGTAGACTGGGCTCTGCTAGGAGAGTAGACATGTGAATGAGGTCATGTAAGCCTAGATTCCCAATTCTGTAAGGACTCAGATATTTGCCCAGACCCAGAACCCAAAGGTGTGTCTGTTGTAGTACCTGTGAGCTTGATGTTTGGTTCCAGTTTGGAATCTGAAATCTTGCTGCTATGAGAGATATATAATTGCTGAAATGACAAGAGTGAGCATGAGTGAAACATGGGGCCAAGGCCTTTCCCACTGCTGTGGGGGAAACCGAGGCACAAGGGGCCTCAGGCTTTTGGCACCAGCTCATCCCATGCACCTGAGTCCTTGGACTTCTTCTACGTTAGTCAGCCTTCATTTCTCAGCACTCACCGTTTTCCCAGTGGCAAAGTGCTCACCATCCTTTGTGATGTTAACTTTGTACTGGACTTTGAGGAGATTGTCTTTCTGTGAGGCCAAGCCTACATAGGTGATCTTTGTACTCAGGTCACATCTGTTTAAAGGAGACTCCAGTTAGTGTGGGGTAGAGGATGGGAGGCGCCCTGTCATGACCCAGGCATGCATCCTTCTGTCTTTGCTGAGACACTGCGTTGGGTCCTGTGGGCTTGGCCACCCAGCTGGGTCCGTGCAGGAGAAAAAGAAATGCCAGGCCCATTCCCACCCCTTGCCTCTGTTTGCTTCCGTGTATGGAGGTTGGGGCAGAGAACTTGTGTAACATTGCTTTCTACCAAGCCTATCAAAGCAGAGTGTTTCTCTGTCCTTGCGTCCTGCAAGCCCACGTGTGCACTCTGTGGTACAGATGCTTGTGTGCTGTTTCACCTGATCATGGGACCTAGTGGTGGACGACACACGCTTAATATTTATGGGCTTATGAGCCAATAACTCCCTCTCCCCTCTGTCCCCAGAGCCTGCCCCTGTGGCCTTGATCTTATTTATGTCTGCAAGAATTTTAGATCTCATTCGCTCCATCACCTTCTTCCTGAGAAGTGACAACATTCTGAGCTGATGTCTAGAGTGTTGGGGACCAGGGACTGATGGAGGACACTCACCTGGACAGAGCTGTTCTTGGCCACATGTTTCACAAGTGTCTTCAACATGGAGGAGGAAATAGTTAGAGCAATGCTGGCATTTTTGGGAGCTTGAGGCAGCCGACCTGCAGGTACAGGCACTGAATTTTTGCTGAAATTGGCTTCAGCCTAAGGAAGGGAGGTAGAGAAACGTCTGTGTGAGTTCCTGAGACTGTCACCAGCGTGTAGGCCTTGTGGCCTTGCTGTGGGTGCAGGGCGGGCGAAGAGGCGTTAGCTTCAGTGGCAGCAGCAGCCTCAGGGCAGTCAGACTTTCCTAGGGGGCCACTAACCTTCCCATGAAAGTGCAGGACCTTTCATGATAGATTTCATGGAAGCGTGTGTGCCTGTGCGTCATGGTGCATTGTGTGTGCCCCTGTGTGTCTGTGTGTGCGCGTGTGCTTGTGTGTTTAAAGTCACATCCTCTCCTTGTGACTGTGTGTAGACCCAAAGGGCCTTCTCCTTTGTGTTTTCTTTGTTCTTCCCTTCCATCCTTCCTATGTTTCATGAACCATCATATGGAGGAAAAAGTTTAGATATTCTGGCTTTTCTTGGGCATTTTCTCGTTCTTTCTCCCTTTGTCCCTTCGTCCTTCCTAGTTTTATTCACTCCTTCCCTCTCTTCTTCTCCTGCCCTCTTCTTCTCTGTTTCCCTCTCTCAGTTTCACTCTTTTATTGTTTGAATTCTGCCCTCATATTTCTGAAGTATAACCTCTTTTTGGAAGGGATGTTAGAACATCCAGACAGGAGCACAGAGAAGAGAGACTTATGCCTCACATCGCCGGTGTTTTCACGTTTTGTGCATCCCTCCATTAGATTTCAGCATGCCTTTAGTGTGCTTCATACTCTCTTCAAAGCATGGCTCTGTCTCCACCTGTAAAATGTGTAGGGGGATCTGACCCTCAGCTTAGCTATGTCCTTCATGTGTGTGCGGGTTGTTTGATGAACTTCATCCCGTACTATGCATTTATTTGCGTTCCAGCACTTGAGTGGAGCTCTTGTGATGAATCTCCGGAAGAGAAGCTGAGTCATCCATGTCTCCTTCTTCATCACTTGTCACAGCCTGGTGTTGCCTTCCTGGTTGGTGGGTGAGCGTTTGGAAGGAGCTGGCACGTTTTGTTTTGTTGTGTATAATCGATGAGATGGAGATGTGAACTGGCCCGTGTTATGGCTGTCTCTGTTGGAGTGCCTCACAGGCCATGATCTGTGCATTGAAGGGCAGAGAACACTAGGCTGGCCATGTCCTGAATGGGCACTAGGAGCCTGACCTCGGGAAGTAGTTGATGGGTCTGAAAAGAGCTGATCTTTTCACCGTCCTGACCATCTGATCTCTTTTGTGGGCTCAGATATGCTTTCAGCCTTCATCCGTTGCCATCACAATGACAGTGAATACTTACACAGTAGAGGATGGTGAGTCCTTTGGGATTGATCATGGAACTTTGAACTTGGTACTTGAATAAGCCAGTAGCTGTGGAAGAGAGGAGAGGAGGAGGAGGAATGGGGAGAGCCCAGGTAGCCACTGATGGCTGCCGTGCCCCAAACTCTGCAGCCCTGCTCTCCCCCCAGACATCTGTATGGACAGCTACTTCCGTGTGCCTGCCAGACACAATGTGCAGCTCTCAGTGGCTTCCACATCTCAAAGAGTGCTGCCTGCTTGGGGTTAACCAGCGAGTATTTAGTTATTGTGAGGTGGAGAAGGAAAGACGGGCCAGCTGGACCCAGTATTTAGTCTAGGCTGGGACCCAGTTTCTTACTCCACCTCTGTACGTGGTTCTACCCAACATGGCCTACCAGCTGTGACTGTTGTCATGTATTAGGGATGTTGTGAGAGTTCATGATCTCAGGCCCCAGAGATGAGAGCTGGGGACTGCTCTTGATCCAGACTCCATGCAGTGTGGCTTTTCAGAGCTGTTTGGCCAGGGAAGGTCCATGCAGACCCCTGAGAGGCACTGTGTCCTATTTTCTTCCATGTGGCAGAAGCCAAGTAAGCTGAGGGAAAGGTCAGGTGGTCCGTTCTCTTCCCTACATGTGCTGAGGGGGTTGTGTGGGTCCTTTCGTTTTTTCGTATGGCATCCCAAGGGCCGTCGTCTGTGGTGTGTCACCCCATGAATTCCCCCAAGGTGCTGGGACCATCTCTGTCTCCTGACAAGGGAACTCCAAGGAAGTACTCACTGTTCTTGCAGTCATTGAAGTCACCGAGGTCGATGGCACAGGAGTTGGATTTCTCCAGCTGTGAAGTCACACAGGGTACCTCAGCTGAGGGAGCATCAGCATCTGTCCTGCCACACCCCTCTCCTGTTCTCCCCGTGAATTCTCCCTCTCTTGTGCCATCTCCCTGGCGTCTTTTTGGCAGAATCCTTCCTCTGTTTCCACATGTCTTGTGTTATAGTATCGCTCCAGACAGTATGGCCCAGAGGAGCCGATTGTCCATGGCGGCCTGATGGCCCTGGCCTCGTTCCTAAATCTCTCCTAGCATTAGGCCCTTTCCAGGATGCTAGCTTCTCTGTCTGTCCCCTTGTTTCTCCAGTGATTGAAGTCTCTGAGAGATCCCACCTGTTCCTTGGACTTACATTCTCATTCATCTCTGCTGTCAGCAGTACAGGGATGAGGTCATTCAAGGGCAGACTCACGGGCAGTGACACAGTGTCTGTGACTCTGAAAGACATACATGCCATGGTTAAATAAGTTGTCTTCATGATTCCAGACTTGTCCGTGTCTTAAACAAATCATCTCACTGATGAAGGAGTCATGATGAGGCCTGGCTTCTCAAGGTGTGAGTGACCTGAGCTCTTGGCTTGGTCTTTATTCTTCCAGGAAGATACAGAGACACCTGACCAAAGCACAGGACACCTGGCCCAGAGGTCCCCTGGATGGCTTCATCCTTGAGATCCCAGAGCACATGTGTTCACAGAGCTGCCTGTTGTCTTGGTGTAGTTGTGGATCTGACTTCACAACATTCTGAGCTCTACTTGGGGGAAATTATACTGAATGCTCCCCAGGGTGCAGCAGAGGGAAGGGAGGAAATGAACGCTGAATATGCACCGATGGAAGGCATGTCCAGGTTTCTCTGGGCGACCGAGGTTTGAAGGGCCCAGCTGTTCTGCTTGGTCCAGGGGGCGAGAAGTAGGTCACTGGCCCACAGGCCTGTCAGAGAGTTTTCTGTGTGGCCTCCTGGCTTTTTCCTGTTTTGACTCATGTCAGTGTGGTGTTCAGGGAAGCTATAGGATGAGCCATCAAAATAGAGTGAGGTGAAAAAAAAAATAGAGCGAGGTGCAAGGAAGTAATGTAGGTGAGAAGACTGTTATTGCAGGAAGAGGATGTTGTCGGCTCCCTCTGCATTTTCTGATTGTCTAGGGCCCTGCGGTGGAGCAGGTCACCTCTGGGACAGCAACAGGGACCTTCTGATACACCTTTGAGTTGACTGAATTGTGAGGAAAAAGGTTTACTTACGTCTTTAGTAACTTAATGTCCATTGTGTTGACCTGGATGTGGGTGTCTTGGACATCAAGGGTGACACATTGGGTGTTGTTGGAGGAAGTAGCAATTCTCATTGTCACTTCCACCTGGGATTGGAATTGTAGTGTCTGGATGACAGTCCCAGCCAGTCTGTGGAGAAGAAGGGGGGAGGGGAATGAAGTGCTGCTGACACCTGGAGTCCAGCGGAGATAAGGCATTTGGGACTGAGCCTCATGCTTTGGTCAAGGGTCATCCTCTAGAGGGAAGGCGAGCCCTAGTCCCATGCTCTTAGGGCCTCAGTCCCATGCCCCAGACTGAAGAGCCTGATCACTTTTGTCAGCCAGTCAATATTTGACAAACAAACATCTCATCCAGCCTTGAGGATGTCACCCGTTGCTGGTGGCACAACTACCAGCCATAAGTTTACCTGTGAGTCTACCACTTGGGCCTTTTCAGTTGTATGGAAATGCACAAGAGAAGTCTTCCAGGAGCAAGCCTGGGCTTGTTGTTGTTGCTTTTTGTTTGCTTGTTTTTAACAGGGTTTCTTGGTGTATCCTTGGTGTCCATGCTGCCCTTGAGATCACAGGGATCTGCGTGCCTCTGCCTCCCAAGTGCTGGAATTAAAGGTGTGTGCCAGCACTGCCCAGGGGAACCCTGAGCTTCCTAACATAGAAATGGTTACATGTACGTATGTATGTATATATGTATGTATGCATGCATGCATGCATATATGTATGTATTTTGTTTTCTCTTGCGTCAGTGTTTTCTTCTCTAAGCCTGGCTGCCTGGGAAGCTAATTAATTTTCTCCTGCCTGTTTTTGTGTCCTTATCATTTGACCATTGCATAGGGGACATGTATCTTAGTCCTGGGTGACGTGGGTAATCGTGGAAGCACACTCACCCATCTGCACCTATGGTGGCAGTAAGCGTAGAGTGGACTTGGATCTCATCGTCTTCCATGGCTATGTCCGTGCTCTCCTCTGTTACTTTGTCAACCTTTAAGCTGTAGAGTGACAACACAGATTCCGCTGTGTCTCATGGAGACACCCTGTCCCTCATGAGCAATACCTGTGAGGCATGGAGCTCACCACCAGCTGAACCCTGCTAGTCCTATGGCCCCTGGAGTTCCCTTCTCCACCCAGTGGTTTAAGCTCAAGAAATGCTGGTTGTGTTTTCCAGAGAGAGTTCCAGTGGGGGTAAGTATGCTGCACTCTGGGTGGGGGGGCTCTCAGTGGTCTAGCTGTCGGTTGAGTGTGAGAGGTCCCACTCTCACCTTGTTTGTCCCAAACCCAGAAAGTTGTCAAGAAAGCACTTACTTGATCAAAAGGTCTTTGGTTTTGGTCTGGAGCACATCTGAAAGGGGGTCTGTGATCTGTTCTGGGACGACATTCTTCACTTCCTCCAGGACGGAGTCTCTTATACTGTTTACATGTTCAACCTCTTCATCCAGGGATGCCTTGACTTTGGAGAGGACCTTTTTGTTCAGGAGTCCATCTCCTGTGTCCTTGCCTCCACCGGACTTTGTTAAGCTGCCCAGGGGACCCCCTAGGAGCATGTCGGTGAGACCTCCAATGGCCTTGGGGCCCGATGAGGACTTTGAGGAGTCCTCATTATCTCCTTTGCCTAGAGGACCAGGAAGGTCAAGGGCGCCTCCCCCTTGCAGGAGGGAATTGGCATTTAAGAGTGAGAGAAGGTCAGCCTCGTTCACCGTGGTTAACACTTTCCCCAGCAGGCCTCCCATGTTCACTTCGTCACACTTCACAATGTCCTCGATCTGTGGGGGCAGAGAGCCCATGAGATCTGAAAAAGATCAGGAGGCAGTTCTGGTGTCAGTTGAGCCCTAGCGCCCTTCCTTTCTGGAAGATCACATCTTGGAATACGGGCACATAGGGATTCTGCATTCTGCCTTTCACGTTTGAGTCCTGTCTCTGCTTTAGTTAAGAGTAGCCCGTGTCAGGGAAATCCACCCTCCCTGTTGTCAACAGCTCCTAATAGCTTACACTGATGCTAACTTGTGATGAGACTGTGTGGGTCAAAAATACTTAGGCATGGAGTAGGAGTGGAGCCTCATTTATGTTTGTCATTTTGCTCTTGTCATTTATTCTTCTTTTAAAAATCATGTATTGTGTGTGTGTGTATGTATGTATGTATGTATGTATGTATGTATATATCTCTGCTCACTGGCCGAGATGCACTTGTACTCAATTTGTGGTGCTGGACTGGCCCATTAGCTGTCAGGCCATCATTAGATCATTCATTATCTAATTAATTAGTAATTTGTCCTGGTGCCTCGTCCTCAATATCAGCTCTGGTCTTCAGATTCTCCATGGCTTCCCTGCTGTGTGTTCTCTGTGTTTGTTGGAGATTAACAACTGGATATGGTGTGTGACTTCTAGATGAAGCGTTTGGTTGAGGATATCTACTCTAATGTGAAAGGCCTGCAGAAGTAAGAAGGCAGTGAAGACACGAGCAGAATTAGTCTCTAGTTTCTAGTCCATTGTGCCCGAATTTCCTCTTCTCTGTGACTCATTTTCACCTCGTTAGTCTGGGAAGATTCGTGACTTGAATGTGCTCTGTTGGAGAAGGAATACCTCTGTGCCTTTGCATTTGACTGAGGCTTAGGAACGGATGGCCAGGCAGGGGTTTATCATGTGTGTCCCTCCATGCTGTATAAGTAGGAATGGGGGCATGAAGTTCCAGGGTACATAGAGAACAGGCTGATGGTCAGCCATGGCCTGAGTGTTGTAAGTCCCTGGCACGCCATTCCCGAGTGCTTGTCTTGCTGGCTCTGGTAGGAACTGCACAGAGCAATGTCAGTGCAGTGTCGACTGTGGTCAGCCTTGCTGCCTGTAGAGCTGGAGGTCACTGGACCAAGGGACATTGCTGGCTCAGCAGAGTTACAGTTGAAGGGTGTCCCTGGAAGCATCTTTTACAGGCTAGGTGCCCAAGAGTTGTATGCCTCAACAATTGGACTCTGAGGGATGGTAGTGGCCACTGTGCTAGTTCAGTGGCTTGTGGCCTCCATCTTCATCTTGTCATGCTCTGATGCAGGCCTTGTTGGGTCGTTGCTGCAGGGTTTTTTTGGGGGGGGGTGTAATGTTAAAATTGTTTCTTGTTGTTGTTTATCCCAAGAGGCCTCCCCATTTCCCTCTTCTCTCACAGATTCCTGTCTTTTGAAGATGTAACTATCCGGGTTCCTGTGCTCTTGGTCTTTGAGAATCCCATGGATTCTCATCTCATGAGCCAGTGTGTATCTCAGGGAGGGATGGGATGGGAGTTGTGAGAGAGCATGTGTGATCGAGGGTTTGCAGGCGGATTCTAAATTTGCTGCCTCCTGGGGCTGGAAAGCAGGCTGAGGGTAACCAGCTGTGGGTGTGGAGGTGAACTTGGGGCCCAGCAAGGAGGAGCCCTGTAGTGGGACACAGTCTAAGGTGGTTAGAATCAGCCGGAAGTCAAATAGCGAGGCAGCCTTTGGGGTTGGACAGTTCCCTTGTCCAGAGTACCGTGGTCTGTGCAGTGCTAAGTGTGGGAACCTTCTGTGCAGCTTCACCATCTCCCAGAACAGTTGGATGCACTGGATTTAGCCCCCTGCTGAGCCAGGATTTCTAGGTATGATCCAAGCTCCCTGTTGTGTAAGGACACCAAGCAGATGCTACAGGGTCTTGCTTTTAAAACCACTTGCTCAGAAGGCTGACTGGACCCCCTCAGAGCTCAGAAATGAGCAGCCTATGGCAGGTGTGGCCCGGACTGAAGAAGGTGAGAGCTGAAATGAGTCTTACTTACATTCTTGGAGTTTGTCACTGGAGAGGAAGTAGCTGGCTGTAGGTGTGCACTTGCCACCTATGGGGGCAGCTGGGTGCCTTTTGGGAGGTGAGCCTTGAGGTTTGGAGTCATCTTTGAGGCCTGAGGCACTTGGCAGTTTAATAGGGAGTGTCTGCACAGTGGGCACAGCAGGAGGAAGAGTGCCTACTTCTGAGGGTGTTCCCACCAGGTCAGGTGTTCCTGCTTGGATGCTCAACATGATGGCCAAGGCCTGGAGAGCCCACATCTTTGTGGCTGAAACCTGCAGAAGAGAAATTAGTCACACATCGCATTAACAGTGGGTTTCAGAGCTGTCATGTAAGCTTGTGTAGATGTCTCCCTGTCTCCTGTAAGACCATGTTATTCACGTTCTTGACAGCCCAGGATCTGCTCAGTACATGGGGATTTGGGCTGATACATGGTGGTAAATATCTGGAGGAGCTAACTCATTCCTTTATTTCTGTTTCTACCATGTGTAAATGCACTGTCAGGACGACTGCAAAATGTCAATGTAGGCGAAGCCCTGTCTGAGGTCTGACTTCCCGGGCATATGTATTTCCCAGTATGGCGTGCAGCTGTACACCCTTGGTATTTCCCCCAAATAATTTCCCTACCTTCTTGGTTTTTCAGTGCTGAGCTTGTATGCAGGTCTTGCCCATGTTACACCCTTGCTCTAGCACTGACCTATGACCTCAGCCCCTTCCCAGTGTCCCAGTCACCCTCTGTGAACATGTCAAGTTTTGAGTCCTTAGCTACAATCTCAGATCTCTTCCCCTGAGTATTTTCCTAGTGAGTAGTGCTGGAGCTTTCCCTTGACTCCTTATCTCAGTGTGTTAGCAAACTTAGGCATTAGGGCCCTTTCTCACCTGGCTTCCCTTGTCTGGGGTGGCATAACTCATCCATGGAGGCTCTGAGCTGTGCTGGTGACTTCTGGAGATTATTTCCTGCCTCACCTTCTCAGATTCCATGCTTATCGTGACTCTCTCAGTGCTTCTGTCTCTGATATTTATTTGTATGCATTGGGTTATTTATTTTTTGAAACAGGGTCTTACTATGTAGCCCCAGATTTCCTGAAGCTTGCTTGTAGACCAGGCTGGCCTTGCTTTTGCACAGACCTGTCTGCCTCTGTCCTGGAGTGTTGGCATTAACACTGCACACCACCATGCCTGGCCTGTCTTTATTGTTCTAATGCATTTCTTCATTACTTTTCTTGTGGGTTGTGTGTCCAAGACATGTGTATGTAAGTCACAGGACAACTTGTTTGAATTGATTCTTTCCTGCTGTCACGTGGGTCTCTTCTGTCTAATCCTGACACCAAATCAATAAGTAAAAATTGGGTTTGTGAAAGTAGATCCCTACACATGTGTTCCTCATAAAAGAACCAATCACCCCCATCTTTACAGAAACACTAGTCAACCTGACACAAAGGAGGCTCATGTGACGACATTGCCCAGCAATGCCTCTTCCACCTGTGACTGGTACCACTCTGGTAAGAAGTTGATGGTGTTAAAATGTTATTTATAATCCCTCTGCTTCATCTTTCAAATCTTGGAATACCCTGACCTCTTTGCCTAATTTAATAGTCTGCAGTAGCTGTGTTCCTGAGCAGAGGTGGCCTGTGCTTGAAAAGTCATGATGCGTGTGATGAGTTAGGGTGGTCCCATGCACACACAGTAGCCAGAGCTAGCCCTCCATTGCCATCAGCATCAGAAAATGGCTCCAGTAAATTGAAGCCAATGGCGATTCCTTGCCTTGAATAAATTGCCTTTTTCAAATATACATCTCACCACCTTCACCAGATTTCTCAGTTTCTCTCTAACCTCTGGAAAATCTAAACAGAATGCCACTCATCTACGCACACTCTGAGGAAATTTGAGGTGTGTGTGTGTGTGTGTGTGTGTGTGTGTGTGTGTGTGTGTGTGTGTGTGTGTATACCTGCTAAGGAGTTCCTGACAATGCTGACATGATTCTAGAAGTCAGCTTCCCATTTATTAAAGCCATGTCACAGGCCCTTTTATCTACAGCCCACTCTAGCCCAGTGCACTGCAGTTCAGCATCAGAAGAACATCCAGAATATGACCTGTGCCCAGTGCTCATTACCTCCTGTTCGTCCCTTCTGTGTGCATTCCTCTGGGCAGCCCTTACCTTGCCCCTGATGTAAGGGTCAATGTCTTCAGAAGCTGCTTCTCCTCCTGCTCCTGGGTCTGCCTGTCAACCCCAAAGGAGCATCCCATTTTTATAGTCCATCCAGTGTCTCCTAGAAAGGTCATAATGCAGGAAGGGGCCTGATGTAGATGTGCTGATAAGACAGGGGTGATGCAGTCTGCCTCCCAGAATTAGTAGCTGTTCCTTGTTGTTGCTTTTCTTGGCGTGTTCCTATACCTGTGAGTGCAGATCTCGGGATGGCAGACAGGCACTTCACAGAGAGTGTGCTCTGTGCCTTTGTGTCTAGTTGTTCTTTGTGTTCTGTGTTCAGCAAGGCACGGGGAGCAGTCAATGAATTGAGTTCATTGATGCGCTATTGGAGTGAATTGTGAGGTGGCTTATCTGTCTCTGTCTCCTTCTTATTTACATGCTCACACCCTTTGTTCTGTGTTGCTGCTTTGTAGTCACTAGGATGTTGGGTGACTGCATGCAATGTCAAGATGGATATGGCCACAAGGCCAACATGACAGTTAGCAGGTGTGTGAAAGTCCTTTATGGTGTCACATAATGCTCCATGTGTAAGGTCAACACTTAATGAACAGCTGAGTGCCAGGCATGCATGATCCAGATATGGTGTCCCCTGGTTACAGTTTTAGAGATGACCACCTGTCGAATACGTTGTCTCCGGCATGAGTGCCATGCAGCATCTTGCCATATGAGACCCTACTCCTGAGTCAGCGATGTGCAGGGATGGGTGGATTCCATTGACAAACTGAACTGAGCATAGCATAGCAGTGGTCTAGGGTTGCTGAGCCTAGGAGTTATATAATTGTGTGAGAGCCCTTTGACTTCTTCTTTCTGTGGATGTATAATTGGCCTGGTAGGGATGAGGATATTGTGTGTGTACATATATTTTCAGTAACATTTACTTATTCTTTGAAGATATACATTTATCCCATGTGTTCTGGGGATATTCATTTACCACTACCTCCTTCTAGTGCCCTTGCTTCCTCTCCCTCATAGCGTCATCTTGCCTTTTCGTTGCATACGTCCCTTGTGTACTTACGGCTTTCCTCTGTTGTGTGGGCAAAGTACCTGTAGCATCCACAAAAGAGAGCAATTCCTTGTCACCTCATCAACCACTGCCAGTAGTTCATGCACATGGGTAAGTCTTTGTTTGGCCCCTCTGCATCCGTCCTGGAATCCTGAGTGGTTTGGTCCTTTGGAGGTCTTCTGATGGCAACATGGCTGGTAGGAGTCAGTGTGTGGGATAATCATGCCATGTCCATGAGTCAGCAGTTCACAGCCCCTCCCATCCCTTAACATTGTTCCTGCCCTCTCTTTCATGATGTTTTCTGAGCCCTGTGTGGGAGGTTGGTGCAGACTACTTGTCCACAGAGGAACAGTCACAGCTACTTAAACCTCACCCTCTGGCCAGTTTTGAGGCTGCATTAAGTACTACACACTGCAAAAGCAATTGTCAAGAGCAACAAAAGTGTTTACATTAATATTTAGAAATTAGCTTGATAGACAGGGGTGTTGGCACATGTCTCCCAGCATTCTGGAGGTAGAGACAGGAGGGTCGCTGTGAGTTCGAGGCCAGCCTGGTCTACTAAGGGAGTCCAGGACAGCCAGGACTACAAGAGAAACTGTCTTTAAATAAATAAAAAAAAAAAAAAAAAAAAAAAAAAAAAAAAAAAAAAAAGAAAAGAAAAAAAGAGAAAGCAGTTTGATTTGAGAGCATGTACTCCTGGCCAAACAAGAGATAATCCCTTCCCCCAGTCCTGTGATTTCTTCAGTCTTTTGCTGTTGACTATCTTACAATAGCAGGCAAGAACTCCATTTGTGAAGCAGGCCTCTTATGTAATCAGAAAGCACTTGGTTATCTCCATGACTGTAATTCCACTATTGCACAGTGGGCATGTCTTGCCATGGCCACCAGTATTATAGCAGGCAGGATCCAGTGTTGGGAGAGACTATTGATGTCTCTCCTCCCCAGTATCTTGCATAGTACCTTCTGGACTGCATAAGGTACCCAGCAGGGGGAGAGTTTCCTTGTCAATCAAGGCTGATTGCTCTGTGTCCTGCATCTTTAATGAGTGAGGACTTTGTTATAGGGTCTTATGATCTAGTCAGGGTAGGCACCTGTGCCCCCCCCAGTATAATGCCAGCTTGACACAAGCTAGAGTAATCATGAGAGAGGAGGGAGCCTCAGTTGTGAAAGCGTCCTCATAAGATCTGGCTCTAAGCATTTTCTTAATTGGTAATAAATGGAGGACACAGCTGTTGTGGTTGGTGGCATCCCTGAGCTGAGGGGTCCTGGGTCCTCTAAGGAACAATTGAAGGCGGGCTCAGTGGGCAGGTGCCTGTAATCCCAGCACTCTGGGTGGCAGAGGCAGGTGGATCGCTGTGAATTCGAGGCCAACCCAGCCTTCAAATGAGTTCAGGACAGTCAAGAGCACAGAGGAAACCACCCCCCCCATATATATATGGAATAGAAAAGGAAAACAGCAACAAAGAAGAGTAACCAGCACCCCTGTGTGTCCTCTTCGTCATTCATGCCTCCAGGTAACTGCCCTGTTTGAGTTCCTGCCTTGCATTCCCTCAGTAATGGACTGTGCCCTGAAGTGCAAGCTGAATAGACCTTTCCTCCCTAAGGAGCTATAGTCATGGTGTTTCATCGCAGCAATAGAGACCTTAACTAAGACAGCACCCGAGAGTAATAGCCTGTGCTGTTTGGGTGCTTCTGGGACTTCCCTGACCAATAGCTTGAGGGTGGTGTCCTGTGCCTGGCACTGAAATTTTCCTTATAATAACTACTTTGTTTTGGGAGTAGCATTGTCTAGCTATGCAGGATAGTTGTGTTTCAGAGTCATTGAAAAAATGTATTTTCTAGCTGGGTATGGAGTCATATGCTTTTCATCCCAGCTCTTGGGAGGCAGAGGCAGGCAAATCTGAGTTGGATCCTAGCCTGGTCTACAGAGTATGTTCCAGAACAGCCAGGACTACAGAGAGAAACACTGTTTTAAAAAAAAAAAACCAAACAGGTGGGCAGTGCTGGCATTTGCCTTTAATCCCTGCACTTGACAGGCAGACAGATCTCTGTGAGTTCTAGGCCAGCCTGGTCTACAGAGTGAGTTCCCTGACAGCTTGAGCTGTTACACAGAGAAATCCTGTCTCAAAACAACAACACCAAAAAAAAAAAAAAAAAAAAAAGAAGGAAAAAAAAACCCTAAACATCAACAAAATGTATTTTCTCAGGGCTGGAGAGATGGCTCAGTGGTTAAAGGCACTCTAAATTACTCTCCCAGAGGACCTAGGTTCAAATCACAGCACCCACATGGCAGCACCCAACTGTCTGTAACTCCAAGATCTGACGCTTTCACATCGACAAACATGCGGTCAAAACACAATGCACATAAAATAAAGGTAAAAAAAAAAATGTATTTTCTCATCATGTTACAAACTAGTGGAGTTCCATAAGGCAACTTCAAGTACCAATGGCTTGGGCTAATTTACATGTTCCCTGTCCCCAACCCCTCCTCTCCTTAAAACTTGAATCCTCTTTCATGTCACCTGTGTTCTGTGATCTATCCCCTGTAATCACAATTTCCTTCTTAGTTGGAAGATCACAGATTTTCATATCGTTCTTGTGAAGCATCTGACATCCCCCCAGTTTCTCATTCTTCACCCCCAGTCATGCTTGCCTGAGTCGGCTGTACTGTGTGACCCCTTGAGTGTGTTTACTCTTGTCTTCTGTCTGAACTGCTCCTTCCAGCATCCTCTGTAGAGCTGGCTTACTAGTCATCCATTCCTTTAATCTGTCTTTAATGTAGAAAGGAATTTATCTTTCTAGTCACTTATGTCCCCAAATATTTTACCAGATTTATCAGGTGTTATTCTAATGAACCTACCTTTACAAGTCACTTCACGGTTCTTGCAGCTTGAAATGTGGTTTCTTAGTTCTGTTTTTAATGTTTTCACTCCAGTTTGTTGTGGGATTTCTTTAGTGGTCCTGTCTATTTGATGTCCCATTGGCCTCTTATACCTGCGTAGGCATCTCTCTCTCTCTCTCTCTCTTTTTTTTTTTTTAGGCCCAGTAACTTTTTATTATTGTGAAAAAGGTTTATTTATTATCTGTGTCGTGTTCTTCCTGCATGTGACCATGCACACCAGAAGAGGGCACCAGATCTCATTATAGATGTTATCAGCCACCATGTGGTTGCTGGGAATTGAACACTGGACCTTTGGAAGTGCAGCCAGTGCTCTTAAGCTCTGAGCCATCTCTCTAGCCCCTCAGGAACTCTTCTTCAGTGATTTCACTGAGAATATGGTCCATGCTGGGGCTGGGGAGATAGCCAAATGTTTAAGATTAAGAGCACTGGCTGCTGTTGCAGAAGATTCGACTTTTATATCCAGCACCCATACCATGCCACTTACAGCCCTCTGCAGATCAGTTCCAGAGGATCTAATACTCTCTTCTGGCCTTCTCAGGCATCCTCCTGCATGCAACTTTACATACATAGAAAGACATGCATAATGTTAAAAACCCGCAAATTAAGTCTTTATAGAATGGGATCGTGTACTACATGCTGTAGTATGTTATTCTTCCCTTTCCATGTCTATTAATTGAAAGTTAGGTGTTTTTATCCCATGCTCTCCAAAGCTATCCCATGTTCTCTTTGTAGATTTGTAAACCTTTATCAGTGACATTTACTGAGTAATCTTCTTCCTCTGTTTCATCTTTCAGTTCTGACCTTCTGTTTTCTATACGATCCCTTCTATGGGTGTGGATTTCCACTGAGGTTTTTGTTTGGGTTAATTCAGTGTTTTGTTCTTTGTTTAATTTTATATTCATATCTTGGATCGGCTTCCTTCTTTCACTCAGCTCTTTTTTCTTTTTTTTTTGTGTGTGTACTGATAGCGTCTTTGGTTTGTTTCAGGAGAGTTGTAATCGTTCTTTTCTGGACGCTCTTCCAGGTCATCCTAACCAGGGATCCTTACCATGTAGTTAGACATTGTTGGGAGGGGGCATGTTGGTGTGTGTGTGTGTGTTTGTTTTTATGGGCTAGGACTTGCACATGTGAAGTAGTTGCTGATTTAACCATTCATATTCTTTTTCTCTCTCTCTTTCTCAAAAGAAACCATTTTTTCTTTTAGTGGAGTCTGTTCAATGTTCATAGAGGGAGGAGGCATTTTCCCACTCTTTGGTACTGATATTGAGAGCTACAGCAGTGGGGCTGACCTGGTGTGAGTATA
The DNA here is from genome assembly GCF_903995435.1 of Acomys russatus. Lineage (NCBI taxonomy): Eukaryota > Metazoa > Chordata > Mammalia > Rodentia > Muridae > Acomys > Acomys russatus. The sequence continues at coordinate 3,636,223 of NC_067140.1, read as the reverse complement.
TGTGAGAACCCCCTAGGAGCTGGGTGGGCGGGGGTGGGAATGCGTGGGCCTGCCCATAGGCACAGGGCTGCAATTTCCTGGAGGAGCAGGGCAGCAGGAGGCAAGTGGGATTCTGGAGGAGCCTGGTGTAAAGTCAGATGTCATGGCAACATATGGAGGTGAGATCCTGGAGGAACCTGTAGCCTATGGGACAGGGAAGAACTGGCCAATTAGAGTGAGTTATCAGTGGACGGATGAAGCATGAGGATATTTTAAAGTGTCACTGAGACACAGTGGCCCCCACTGGCTAGATACTGAAACCAGGCAGTGCTGAGGATTGGCAATGTTCCTTTCTGGGTCCAGGAAGGCTGGAGCTTGAACCTGGCAGAGGAGGGTTGTGTCCTGGGATGTGTTCCACAGCTGAGAGCTCGTCAGAGCACCCTGCAGCAGAGAGTGCAGAGGAGACATGATGGGAGCCAGCACATCTGGACTGGGGCTGCTTAGCTCTACATAACTCTGGCCCCCGTCAATGGGGGCCTTGATAGGAGACAGTATGTTACTGGATCTTTTGTTCTGCTTCCCAGCATAGAGATTGTGTCTTCCGTGTGTGCTGTGTGTGTGTGTGTGTGTGTGTGTGTGTGTGTGTGTGTGTGTGTGTGTTACGTTCATTTTGCTTTTAGTTGTCTTCTTGTGAACGATGTCCAGACCTGGCTTGTTGGATGGGGCACAGGGTGTGACCCTGAGTTCAGTGACAGAATGAGGCGTGAATGGTGTTAGTGGTCTGACAGGGCTCTGTTTGTACTTAGTAAGCCCTGCCTGAGGCCTGACTCCTTCCTGCCTCTTTTCTTATCTTGTGTTTCCTGTGCTTCCATGCTTGTTTTCTGGGCATGAGGTTTCCCTTCCCCTTCCAAGGAAGGCTGCAGGGCTCCCATGCCTGCAGATCTGCATTTCCCCTGTACATGATGCCACAGTGTCTGGTGCAATCACAGGTCTTAAGCGGGACAGGGTTATTTGACCAGAGGCCACTCGTTTCAGTTCCAGCTCCCCACACGGTGTCATAGAGCAGTCTTCCTATCGCCCCACTTGGCCCTTCCAGAAGTCTCAGCATGTCCACGGCAGGGCTCCCCAGCCACAGTGGTCCTCACTCTGAACCTCAGCTGCCACTCCCTCCACAGCCCAGGGTGGTCTTGGTGATTGTCAGATGCAAAGGACAGTTGGCAGCTGAAGTTTTCTCACAGGGCATAAGTCTCAGTGTTGCTCAGTAGAAGACAGAACCAAGTGTTCCGTTGTTGTTTTTGGATATTTGAGGCAAAGTGAATCGTGTTCTCGTGCCTGTGGTGCCACCTCTCAGTGATTAGCTGTCTATGTCCACGTCCCTGACAGTTCTTTAGAGCCAAACAACTTGTGGAAGAGGTGGGAGTGGGCACACTCCGAGGAGGCCTGGTCCTCCTTGTTCTTAGGAGGCGGAGTAGCCATTGAATTCTGCTAATCCAGGATGCATGGAGCGTGTTATGCACGCCAGGTTCCCATCCTTGGATAAAGGCTGACAAAGGCCAACTTGTCTCTGATGGTATGTGCCTTGACGTGCCTTTGAAGGGAGAGCCTTTCAGGGCTGTCCAAGGCTGGCCTGAGATCACAACTGCCTGTGATAAGTAGGTAGGTGCCAACTCTTAATGGCCTCTGTGTGAAGAGATGACAGTGGGTTAGCT